>NC_086453.1:337590848-337890848 GCF_028390025.1 Pseudophryne corroboree
TGTGTATGTCCCCTGTATGTACGCTATATGTAGCGCTGTGTCTGTGCTGTGTATGTCCCCTGTATGTACGCTATATGTAGCGCTGTGTCTGTGCTGTGTATGTCCCCTGTATGTACGCTATATGTAGCGCTGTGTCTGTGTTGTGTATGTCCCCTGTATGTACGCTATATGTAGCGCTGTGTCTGTGTTGTGTATGTCCCCTGTATGTATGCTATATGTAGCGCTGTGTCTGTGCTGTGTATGTCCCCTGTATGTAAGCTATATGTAGCGCTGTGTCTGTGCTGTGTATGTCCCCTGTATGTACGCTATATGTAGCGCTGTGTCTGTGTTGTGTATGTCCCCTGTATGTACGCTATATGTAGCGCTGTGTCTGTGCTGTGTATGTCCCCTGTATGTACATTATGGCCCTCATTCCGAGTTGTTCGCTCGCTAGCTGCTTTTAGCAGCATTGCACACGCTAGGCAGAATTGCTACTAAATAATTCCCTGCAGTTTCTGAGTAGCTCCAGACCTACTCCTAGACTGCTATCAGCTCAGTCCGTTTAGTTCCTGGTTTGACGTCACAAACACGCCCTGCGTTCGGCCAGCCACTCCCCCGTTTCCCCAGCCACTCCCGCGTTTTAGCCTGACATGCCTGCGTTTTTAGCATACTCCCGGAAAACGGTCAGTTTCCACCCAGAAACACCTACTTCCTGTCAATCACACTACGATCAGCAGAGCGACTGAAAAGCGTCGCTCACCCCTGTGTAAAATTGCTTAGTTTTGTGTGAAATTACTTGGCGCGTGCGCCCTGCGGTCCATACGCATGCGCAGAACAGCCGATTTTTAGCCTGATCGCCATACTGCGAAAAACGGCAGCGAACAATCAACTCGGAATGACCCCCTACATGTAGCGCTGTGTCTATGTCCCCTGTATGTACGCTATATGTAGCGCTGTGTCTGTGCTGTGTATGTCCCCTGTATGTAGCGCTGTGTCTGTGCTGTGTATGCCCCATGTATGTACGCTATATGTAGCGCGGTGTCTGTGCTGTGTATATCCCCTATATATAGCGCTGTGTCTCTGCTGTGTATGTCCCCTGTATGTAGCGCTATGTATGTCCCCTGTATGTACGGTGTATGTAGCGCTGTGTCTGTGCTGTGTATGTCCCCTGTATGTACGCTATATGTAGAGCTGTGTCTGTGCTGTGTCCCCTGTATGTACGGTGTATGTAGCGCTGTATCTGTGCTGTGTATGTCCCCTGTATGTACGCTATATGCAGCGCTGTGTCTGTGCTGTGTATGTAAGGTGTATGTAGCGCTGTGTATGTCCCCTGTATGTACGGTGTATGTAGCGCTGTGTCTGTGCTGTGTATGTACAGTGTATGTAGCGGTGTCTGTGCTGTGTCCCCTGTATGTACAGTGTATGCAGCGCTGTGTCTGTGCTGTGTATGTAAGGTGTATGTAGCGCTGTGTCTGTGCTGTGTATGTCCCCTGTATGAACGCTATATGTAGCGCTGTGTCTGTGCTGTGTATGTCCCCTGTATGTACGCTGTATGCAGCGCTGTGTCTGTGCTGTGTATGTTCCCTGCATGTACGGTGTATGTAGCGCTGTGCCTGTGCTGTGTATGTACGGTGTATGTAGTGCTGTGTCTGTGCTGTGTATGTACGGTGTATGTAGCGCTGTGTCTGTGCTGTGTATGTACGGTGTATGTAGCGCTGTGTATGTACGGTGTATGTAGCGCTGTGTCTGTGCTGTGTATGTAGCGCTATGTCTGTGCTGTGTATGTACGGTGTATGTAGCGCTGTGTCTGTGCTGTGTATGTAGCGCTGTGTCTGTGCTGTGTATGTACGGTATATGTAGCGCTGTGTCTGTGCTGTGTATGTACGGTGTATGTAGCGCTGTGTCTGTGCTGTGTATGTAGCGCTGTGTCTGTGCTGTGTATGTACGGTGTATGTAGCTCTGTGTCTGTGCTGTGTATGTACGCTGTATGTAGCGCTGTGTATGTACGCTGTATGTAGCGCTGTGTCCGTGCTGTGTATGTACGGTGTATGTAGCGCTGTGTCTGTGCTGTGTATGTACGGAGTATGTAGCGCTGTGTCTGTGCTGTGTATGTATGTACGGTGTATGCAGCGCTGTGTCTGTGCTGTGTATGTACGGTGTATGTAGCGCTGTGTCTGTGCTGTGTATGTACGGTGTATGTAGCGCTGTGTCTGTGCTGTGTATGTACGGTGTATGTAGCGCTGTGTCTGTGCTGTGTATGTACGGTGTATGTAGCGCTGTGTCTGTGCTGTGTATGTAGCGCTGTGTCTGTGCTGTGTATGTAGCGCTGTGTCTGTGCTGTGTATGTACGGTGTATGTAGCGCTGTGTCTGTGCCGTGTAAGTACGGTGTATGTAGCGCCGTGTCTGTGCCGTGTACGTACGGTGTATGTAGCGCTGTGTCTGTGCCGTGTACGTACGGTGTATGTAGTGCTGTGTCTGTGCCGTGTATGTACGGTGTATGTAGCGCTGTGTCTGTGCCGTGTATGTACGGTGTATGTAGCGCTGTGTCTGTGCCGTGTATGTACGGTGTATGTAGCGCTGTGTCTGTGCCGTGTATGTACGGTGTATGTAGCGCTGTGTCTGTGCCGTGTATGTACGGTGTATGTAGCGCTGTGTCTGTGCCGTGTATGTACGGTGTATGTAGTGCTGTGTCTGTGCCGTGTATGTACGGTGTATGTAGCTCTGTGTCTGTGCCTTGTATGTACGGTATATGTAGCGCTGTGTCTGTGCCGTGTATGTACGGTGTATGTAGCTCTGTGTCTGTGCCGTGTATGTACGGTATATGTAGCGCTGTGTCTGTGCCGTGTATGTACGGTGTATGTAGCGCTGTGTCTGTGCCGTGTATGTACGCTGTATGTAGCGCTGTGTCTGTGCCGTGTATGTACGGTGTATGTAGCGCTGTGTCTGTGCCGTGTATGTACGGTGAATGTAGCGCTGTGTCTGTGCTGTGTATGTACGGTGTATGTAGCTCTGTGTCTGTGCCGTGTATGTACGGTATATGTAGCACTGTGTCTGTGCCGTGTATGTACGGTGTATGTAGCTCTGTGTCTGTGCCGTATATGTACGGTATATGTAGCGCTGTGTCTGTGCTGTGTATGTACGGTGTATGTAGCGCTGTGTCTGTGCCGTGTATGTACGGTGTATGTAGCGCTGTGTCTGTGCTGTGTATGTACGGTGTATGTAGCGCTGTGTCTGTGCTGTGTATGTACGGTGTATGTAGCGCTGTGTCTGTGCCGTGTATATACGGTGTATGTAGCGCTGTGTCTGTGCCGTGTATGTACGGTGTATGTAGCGCTGTGTCTGTGCCGTGTATGTACGGTGTATGTAGCGCTGTGTCTGTGCCGTGTATGTACGGTGTATGTAGTGCTGTGTCTGTGCCGTGTATGTACGGTGTATGTAGCGCTGTGTCTGTGCCGTGTATATACGGTGTATGTAGCGCTGTGTCTGTGCCGTGTATGTACGGTGTATGTAGCGCTGTGTCTGTGCCGTGTATTACAATGTATGTAGCGCTGTGTCTGTGCCGTGTATGTACGGTGTATGTAGCGCTTTGTCTGTGCCGTGTATGTACGGTGTATGTAGCGCTGTGTCTGTGCCATGTATGTACGGTGTATGTAGCGCTGTGTATGTACGGCGTATGTAGCGCTGTGTATGTAGCGCTGTGTATGTACGGTGTATGTAGCGCTGTGTCCGTGCCATGTATGTAGCGCTGTGTCTGTGCCGTGTATGTACGGTGTATGTAGCACTGTGTCTGTGCCGTGTATGTACGGTGTATGTAGCGCTTTGTCTGTGCCGTGTATGTACGGTGTATGTAGCGCTGTGTCTGTGCCGTGTATGTACGGTGTATGTAGCGCTGTGTATGTACGGTGTATGTAGCGCTGTGTATGCAGCGCTGTGTATGTACGGTGTATGTAGCGCTGTGTCCGTGCCGTGTATGTACGGTGTATGTAGCGCTGTGTCTGTGCCGTGTATGTACGGTGTATGTAGCACTGTGTCTGTGCCGTGTATGTACGGTGTATGTAGCGCTGTGTCTGTGCCGTGTATGTACGGTGTATGTAGCGCTGTGTCTGTGCCGTATATGTACGGTGTATGTAGCGCTGTGTCTGTGCCGTGTATGTACGTGTATGTAGCGCTGTGTCTGTGCCGTGTATGTACGGTGTATGTAGCGCTGTGTCTGTGCCGTGTATGTACGGTGTATGTAGCGCTGTGTCTGTGCCGTGTATGTACGGTGTATGTAGCGCTGTGTCTGTGCCGTGTATGTACGGTGTATGTAGCGCTGTGTCTGTGCCGTGTATGTACGGTGTATGTAGCGCTGTCTGTGCCGTGTATGTACGGTGTATGTAGCGCTGTGTCTGTGCCGTGTATGTACGGTGTATGTAGCGCTGTGTCTGTGCCGTGTATGTACGGTGTATGTAGCGCTGTGTCTGTGCTGTGTATGTACGGTGTATGTAGCGCTGTGTATGTACGGTGTATGTAGCGCTGTGTATGTACGGTGTATGTAGCGCTGTGTATGTACGGTGTATGTAGCGTTGTATCTGTGCTGTGTATGTACGCTGTATGTAGAGCTGTGTATGTACGGTGTATGTAGCGCTGTGTCTGTGCTGTGTATGTACGGTGTATGTAGCGCTGTGTATGTACGGTGTATGTAGCACTGTGTCTGTGCTGTGTATGTACGCTGTAAGTAGCGCTGTGTCTGTGCAGTGTATCTCCCCTGTATGTACGGTGTATGTAGCGCTGTGTCTGTGCTGTGTATGTACGGTGTATGTAGCGCTGTGTCTGTGCTGTGTATGTACGGTGTATGTAGCGCTGTGTCTGTGCTGTGTATGTACGGTATATGTAGCACTGTGTCTGTGCCGTGTATGTACGGTGTATGTAGCGCTGTGTCTGTGCCGTGTATGTACGGTGTATGTAGTGCTGTGTCTGTACTGTGTATGTACGGTGTATGTAGCTCTGTATCTGTGCCGTGTATGTACGGTATATGTAGCGCTGTGTCTGTGCTGTGTATGTACGGTGTATGTAGCTCTGTGTCTGTGCCGTGTATGTACGGTATATGTAGCGCTGTGTCTGTGTATGTACGGTGTATGTAGCGCTGTGTCTGTGCCGTGTATGTACGGTGTATGTAGCGCTGTGTCTGTGCCGTGTATGTACGGTGTATGTAGCGCTGTGTCTGTGCCGTGTATGTACGGTGTATGTAGCGTTGTGTCTGTGCTGTGTATGTACGGTGTATGTAGCGCTGAGTCTGTGCTGTGTATGTACGGTGTATGTAGCGCTGTGTCTGTGCCGTGTATGTACGGTGTATGTAGCGCTGTGTCTGTGCCGTGTATGTACGGTGTATGTAGCGTTGTGTCTGTGCTGTGTATGTACGGTGTATGTAGCGCTGAGTCTGTGCTGTGTATGTACGGTGTATGTAGCGCTGTGTATGTACGGTGTATGTAGCGCTGTGTCTGTGCTGTGTATGTACGGTGTATGTAGCGCTGTGTATGTACGGTGTATGTAGCGCTGTGTCTGTGCTGTGTATGTACGCTGTAAGTAGCGCTGTCTGTACAGTGTATCTCCCCTGGATGTACGGTGTATGTAGCGCTGTGTCTGTGCTGTGTATGTACGCTGTATGTAGCGCTGTGTCTGTGCTGTGTATGTACGGTGTATGTAGCGCTGTGTCTGTGCTGTGTATGTACGGTATATGTAGCACTGTGTCTGTGCCGTGTATGTACGGTGTATGTAGCGCTGTGTCTGTGCCGTGTATGTACGGTGTATGTAGTGCTGTGTCTGTGCTGTGTATGTACGGTGTATGTAGCTCTGTGTCTGTGCCGTGTATGTACGGTATATGTAGCGCTGTGTCTGTGCTGTGTATGTACGGTGTATGTAGCTCTGTGTCTGTGCCGTGTATGTACGGTATATGTAGTGCTGTGTCAGTGCCGTGTATGTACGGTGTATGTAGCGCTGTGTCTGTGCCGTGTATGTACGCTGTATGTAGCGCGGTGTCTGTGCTGTGTATGTACGGTGTATGCAGCGCTGTGTATGTACGGTGTATGTAGCGCTGTGTCTGTGCTGTGTGTGTACGGTGTATGTAGCGCTGTGTCTGTGCTGTGTATGTACGGTGTATGTAGCGCTGTGTCTGTACTGTGTATCTCCCCTGTATGTACGGTGTATGTAGCGCTGTGTTTGTGCTGTGTACAGTATGTACGCTGTAAAGCGGCTGTATGTAGCGCTGTGTCTGTACTGTGTATCTCCCCTGTATGTACGGTGTATGTAGCGCTGTGTCTGTGCTGTGTATGTACGGTGTATGTAGCGCTGTGTCTGTGCCGTGTATGTACGGTGTATGTAGTGCTGTGTCTGTGCCGTGTATGTACGGTGTATGTAGCGCTGTGTCTGTGCCGTGTACGTACGGTGTATGTAGCGCTGTGTCTGTGCCGTGTACGTACGGTGTATGTAGCGCTGTGTCTGTGCCGTGTATGTACGGTGTATGTAGCGCTGTGTCTGTGCCGTGTATGTACGGTGTATGTAGTGCTGTGTCTGTGCCGTGTATGTACGGTGTATGTAGCGCTGTGTCTGTGCCGTGTATGTACGGTGTATGTAGCGCTGTGTCTGTGCCGTGTATGTACGGTGTATGTAGCGCTGTGTCTGTGCCGTGTATGTACGGTGTATGTAGCGCTGTGTCTGTGCCGTGTATGTACGTTGTATGTAGCACTGTGTCTGTGCTGTGTATGTATGGTGTATGTAGCGCTGTGTATGTACGGTGTATGTAGCGCTGTGTATGTACGGTGTATGTAGCGCTGTGTATGTATGGTGTATGTAGCGTTGTATCTGTGCTGTGTATGTACGCTGTATGTTGCGCTGTGTCTGTGCTGTGTATGTACGGTATATGTAGCGCTGTGTCTGTGCTGTGTATGTAGCGCTGTGTATGTACGGTGTATGTAGCGCTGTGTCTGTGCTGTGTATGTACGGTGTATGTAGCGCTGTGTATGTACGGTGTATTTAGCGCTGTGTCTGTGCTGTGTATGTACGCTGTATGTAGCGCTGTGTCTGTACTGTGTATCTCCCCTGTATGTACGGTGTATGTAGCGCTGTGTCTGTGCTGTGTATGTACGCTGTATGTAGCGCTGTCTGTGCTGTGTATGTACGGTGTATGTAGCGCTGTGTCTGTGCAGTGTATGTACGGTATATGTAGCACTGTGTCTGTGCCGTGTATGTACGGTGTATGTAGCGCTGTGTCTGTGCCATGTATGTACGGTGTATGTAGCGCTGTGTCTGTGCTGTGTATGTACGGTGTATGTAGCTCTGTGTCTGTGCCGTGTATGTACGGTATATGTAGCGCTGTGTCTGTGCCGTGTATGTACGGTGTATGTAGCTCTGTGTCTGTGCCGTGTATGTACGGTATATGTAGCGCTGTGTCTGTGCCGTGTATGTACGGTGTATGTAGCGCTGTGTCTGTGCCGTGTATGTACGCTGTATGTAGCGCTGTGTCTGTGCTGTGTATGTACGGTGTATGTAGCGCTGTGTCTGTGCTGTGTATGTACGGTGTATGTAGCGCTGTGTCTGTGCTGTGTATGTACGGTGTATGTAGCGCTGTGTCTGTGTCGTGTATGTACGGTGTATGTAGCGCTGTGTCTGTGCTGTGTATGTACGGTGTATGTAGCGCTGTGTCTGTGTCATGTATGTACGGTGTATGTAGCGCTGTGTCTGTGCCGTGTATGTACGGTGTATGTATCGCTGTGTCTGTGCTGTGTATGTACGGTGTATGTAGCGCTGTGTCTGTGCCGTGTATGTACGGTGTATGTAGCGCTGTGTCTGTGCCGTGTATGTACGGTGTATGTATCGCTGTGTCTGTGCTGTGTATGTACGGTGTATGTAGCGCTGTGTCTGTGCCGTGTATGTACGGTGTATGTAGCGCTGTGTCTGTGCTGTGTATGTACGGTGTATGTAGCTCTGTGTATGTACGGTGTATGTAGCTCTGTGTCTGTGCCTTGTATGTACGGTATATGTAGCGCTGTGTCTGTGCCGTGTATGTACGGTGTATGTAGCTCTGTGTCTGTGCCGTGTATGTACGGTATATGTAGCGCTGTGTCTGTGCCGTGTATGTACGGTGTATGTAGCGCTGTGTCTGTGCCGTGTATGTACGCTGTATGTAGCGCTGTGTCTGTGCCGTGTATGTACGGTGTATGTAGCGCTGTGTCTGTGCCGTGTATGTACGGTGAATGTAGCGCTGTGTCTGTGCTGTGTATGTACGGTGTATGTAGCTCTGTGTCTGTGCCGTGTATGTACGGTATATGTAGCACTGTGTCTGTGCCGTGTATGTACGGTGTATGTAGCTCTGTGTCTGTGCCGTATATGTACGGTATATGTAGCGCTGTGTCTGTGCTGTGTATGTACGGTGTATGTAGCGCTGTGTCTGTGCCGTGTATGTACGGTGTATGTAGCGCTGTGTCTGTGCTGTGTATGTACGGTGTATGTAGCGCTGTGTCTGTGCCGTGTATATACGGTGTATGTAGCGCTGTGTCTGTGCCGTGTATGTACGGTGTATGTAGCGCTGTGTCTGTGCCGTGTATGTACGGTGTATGTAGCGCTGTGTCTGTGCCGTGTATGTACGGTGTATGTAGCGTTGTGTCTGTGCTGTGTATGTACGGTGTATGTAGCGCTGTGTCTGTGCTGTGTATGTACGGTGTATGTAGCGCTGTGTCTGTGCTGTGTATGTACGGTGTATTTAGCGCTGTGTCTGTGCTGTGTATGTACGGTGTATGTAGCGCTGTGTCTGTGCTGTGTATGTACGGTGTATGTAGCGCTGTGTCTGTGCTGTGTATGTACGCTGTATGTTACGCTGTGTCTGTACTGTGTATGTACGGTGTATGTAGCGCTGTGTCTCTGCCGTGTATGTACGGTGTATGTAGCGCTGTGTCTGTGCTGTGTATGTACGGTGTATATAGCGCTGTCTGTGCTGTGTATGTACGGTGTATGTAGCGCTGTGTATGTACGCTGTATGTAGCGCTGTGTCTGTACTGTGTATCTCCCCTGTATGTACGGTGTATGTAGCGCTGTGTCTGTGCCGTGTATGTACGGTGTATGTAGCGTTGTGTCTGTGCTGTGTATGTACGGTGTATGTAGCGCTGTGTCTGTACTGTGTATGTAGCGCTGTGTCTGTGCTGTGTATGTACGGTGTATGTAGCACTGTGTCTGTGCTGTGTATGTACGGTGTATGTAGCGCTGTGTCTGTGCTGTGTATGTACGGTGTATGTAGCGCTGTGTCTGTGCTGTGTATGTACGGTGTATGTACGCTGTATGTAGCGCTGTGTCTGTACTGTGTATGTACGGTGTATGTAGCGCTGTGTCTGTGCCGTGTATGTACGGTGTATGTAGCGCTGTGTCTGTGCTGTGTATGTACGGTGTATATAGCGCTGTGTCTGTGCTGTGTATGTACGGTGTATGTAGCGCTGTGTATGTACGCTGTATGTAGCGCTGTGTCTGTACTGTGTTTCTCCCCTGTATGTACGGTGTATGTAGCGCTGTGTCTGTGCCGTGTATGTAGTGCTGTGTCTGTACTGTGTATCTCCCCTGTATGTACGCTGTATGTAGCGCTGTGTCTGTACTGTGTATCTCCCCTGTATGTACGCTGTATGTAGCGCTGTGTCTGTGCTGTGTATGTACGGTGTATGTAGCGCTGTGTCTGTGCCGTGTATGTACGGTGTATGTAGCGCTGTGTCTGTGCTGTGTATGTACGGTGTATGTAGCGCTGTGTCTGTGCTGTGTATGTACGGTGTATGTAGCGCTGTGTCTGTGCTGTGTATGTAGCGCTGTGTATGTACGGTGTATGTAGCGCTGTGTCTGTGCCGTGTATGTACGGTGTATGTAGCGCTGTGTCTGTGCTGTGTATGTAGCGCTGTGTCTGTGCTGTGTATGTACGGTGTATGTAGCGCTGTGTCTGTGCTGTGTATGTAGCGCTGTGTATGTACGGTGTATGTAGCGCTGTGTCTGTGCCGTGTATGTACGGTGTATGTAGCGCTGTGTCTGTGCTGTGTATGTACGGTGTATGTAGCGCTGTGTATGTGCTGTGTATGTACGGTGTATATAGCGCTGTGTCTGTGCTGTGTATGTACGGTGTATGAAGCGCTGTGTATGTACGGTGTATGTAGCGCTGTGTCTGTGCTGTGTATGTACGGTGTATATAGCGCTGTGTCTGTGCTGTGTATGTACGGTGTATGAAGCGCTGTGTATGTACGGTGTATGTAGCGCTGTGTCTGTGCTGTGTATGTACGGTGTATGTAGCGCTGTGTCTGTGCTGTGTATGTAGTTGTACGGTGTATGTAGCGCTGTGTCTGTGCTGTGTATGTACGGTGTATATAGCGCTGTGTCTGTGCTGTGTATGTACGGTGTATGAAGCGCTGTGTATGTACGGTGTATGTAGCGCTGTGTCTGTGCTGTGTATGTACGGTGTATGTAGCGCTGTGTCTGTGCTGTGTATGTACGGTGTATGTAGCGCTGTGTATGTACTGTGTATCTCCCCTGTATGTACGGTGTATGTAGCGCTGTGTCTGTACTGTGTATCTCCCCTGTATGTACGCTGTATGTAGTGCTGTGTCTGTGCTGTGTATGTACGGTGTATGTAGCGCTGTGTCTGTGCTGTGTATGTACGGTGTATGAAGCGCTGTGTATGTACGGTGTATGTAGCGCTGTGTCTGTGCTGTGTATGTACGGTGTATGTAGCGCTGTGTCTGTGCTGTGTATGTACGGTGTATGTAGCGCTGTGTCTGTGCTGTGTATGTACGCTGTATGTAGCGCTGTGTCTGTACTGTGTATGTACGGTGTATGTAGCGCTGTGTTTCTGCCGTGTATGTAGCGCTGTGTCTGTGCTGTGTATGTACGGTGTATATAGCGCTGTGTCTGTGCTGTGTATGTACGGTGTATGTAGCGCTGTGTATGTACGCTGTATGTAGCGCTGTGTCTGTACTGTGTATCTCCCCTGTATGTACGGTGTATGTAGAGCTGTGTCTGTGCCGTGTATGTACGGTGTATGTAGCGTTGTGTCTGTGCTGTGTATGTACGGTGTATGTAGCGCTGTGTCTGTACTGTGTATGTAGCGCTGTGTCTGTGCTGTGTATGTACGGTGTATGTAGCACTGTGTCTGTGCTGTGTATGTACGGTGTATGTAGCGCTGTGTCTGTGCTGTGTATGTACGGTGTATGTAGCGCTGTGTCTGTGCTGTGTATGTACGGTGTATGTACGCTGTATGTAGCGCTGTGTCTGTACTGTGTATGTACGGTGTATGTAGCGCTGTGTCTGTGCCGTGTATGTACGGTGTATGTAGCGCTGTGTCTGTGCTGTGTATGTACGGTGTATATAGCGCTGTGTCTGTGCTGTGTATGTACGGTGTATGTAGCGCTGTGTATGTACGCTGTATGTAGCGCTGTGTCTGTACTGTGTTTCTCCCCTGTATGTACGGTGTATGTAGCGCTGTGTCTGTGCCGTGTATGTAGCGCTGTGTCTGTACTGTGTATCTCCCCTGTATGTACGCTGTATGTAGCGCTGTGTCTGTACTGTGTATCTCCCCTGTATGTACGCTGTATGTAGCGCTGTGTCTGTGCTGTGTATGTACGGTGTATGTAGCGCTGTGTCTGTGCCGTGTATGTACGGTGTATGTAGCGCTGTGTCTGTGCTGTGTATGTACGGTGTATGTAGCGCTGTGTCTGTGCTGTGTATGTACGGTGTATGTAGCGCTGTGTCTGTGCTGTGTATGTAGCGCTGTGTATGTACGGTGTATGTAGCGCTGTGTCTGTGCCGTGTATGTACGGTGTATGTAGCGCTGTGTCTGTGCTGTGTATGTAGCGCTGTGTCTGTGCTGTGTATGTACGGTGTATGTAGCGCTGTGTCTGTGCTGTGTATGTAGCGCTGTGTATGTACGGTGTATGTAGCGCTGTGTCTGTGCCGTGTATGTACGGTGTATGTAGCGCTGTGTCTGTGCTGTGTATGTACGGTGTATGTAGCGCTGTGTATGTGCTGTGTATGTACGGTGTATATAGCGCTGTGTCTGTGCTGTGTATGTACGGTGTATGAAGCGCTGTGTATGTACGGTGTATGTAGCGCTGTGTCTGTGCTGTGTATGTACGGTGTATATAGCGCTGTGTCTGTGCTGTGTATGTACGGTGTATGAAGCGCTGTGTATGTACGGTGTATGTAGCGCTGTGTCTGTGCTGTGTATGTACGGTGTATGTAGCGCTGTGTCTGTGCTGTGTATGTACGGTGTATGTAGCGCTGTGTCTGTGCTGTGTATGTACGGTCAGGTGTATGTAGCGCTGTGTATGTACTGTGTATCTCCCCTGTATGTACGGTGTATGTAGCGCTGTGTCTGTACTGTGTATCTCCCCTGTATGTACGCTGTATGTAGCGCTGTGTCTGTGCTGTGTATGTACGGTGTATGTAGCGCTGTGTGTCTATGTCCCGGGGCCGCTCGGTGTGACAGCAGCAGCCACAGATCAGTGACGGCAGGTGTCTGTGGTCTCCGCCAATGGCAGGCGTGCGGGCGGGCTCAGTGCTCGGGGAGAGTGAGCCGAGCTGAGCGTGTGTCAGTGTGTGAGAGACCCCACAGCCAGCAGCAGCCGCCGCCGCCGCCTCTCACCCCACAGCGGACACCATGCGGGGGGCTCCCGCTCACCTCTACCGCCTCCTGTGCTGGCTCCTCGGCCCGGCGCTCACAGCGCTGCTCTCCCTGACAGGTACAGCCCGTCTCTCGATAACTTCCCCATCGTTATCCCCTCATCCCCATCGTCATCGCACAGTGCTCCCTCCGTCCTCATCCCCACTCACCTGCCCGTCTCCCTACTCACCTGGCCATCATCCACACTCACCTACCCGTCATCCCCTACTCACCTGTCCGTCTTCCCCTACTCACCTGTCCGTCTTCCCCTACTTACTTGCCCGTCATCCACTACTCACCTGTCCATCATCCCCTACCTACCTGGCCATCATCCCTATTCACCTGCCACCATCCCCACTCACCTGCCCATCATCCCCTACTCACCTGTCCGTCATCCCCTACTCTCCTGGCCATCATCTCTACTCACCTGCCCTTCATCCCCTACTCACCTGTCCGTCTTCCCCTACTCACCTGGCCACCATCCCCACTCACCTGCCCATCATCCCTACTCACCAAGACATCATCCCTACTCACCTGCCCATCATCCCTACTCACCTGTCCGTCTTCCCCTACTCACCTGCCACCATCCCCACTCACCTGCCCATCATCCCCTACTCACCTGTCCGTCATCCCCTACTCACCTGTCCGCCTTCCCCTACTCACCTGGCCACCATCCCCACTCACCTGCCCATCATCCCTACTCACCAAGACATCATCCCTACTCACCTGCCCACCATCCCTTAACACCTGCCCATCATCCCTTGCTCACCTGGCCACCATCCCTACTCACCTGCCCGTCATCCCCTACTCACCTGACCACCATCCCTATTCACCTGCCCATCTCCCCCTACTCACCTGCCCGGCATCCCTACTCACCTGGCCATCATCCCTACTCACCTGCTTTCATCCCCTACTCACCTGCCTAACATCGCCTACTCACCTGGCCATCATCCCCACTCACCTGACCTTCTTCCTACTCTCCTGCCTGTCATCCCCACTCACCTGTCCATCATCATTACTCACCTGCCTGTCATCCCCACTCACCTGTCCGCCATCCTTACTTACCCATCATCCCCCACTCACTTGCCTGTCATTCTCCACTTACCCACCCATCATCCCACACTCACCTGCTGGCACCGTCACTCAGCTGTCCACCGTCCCCACACACTTGCACATCATTCACAGTCTCCTGTCCGTCATCCTCAGTCACCTGTTCGTCACCCTCACTCACCTGCCCGTCATCCCCCACTCACCTGCGCGTCATACTCACTCACCTGTGCATTGTCCCCACTCACCTTCTTGTCATCCTTATTTATCTATGAGTCATCCCCACCCACCTGCGCGTCATTCCCACTCTCCTGTCTGACATCCTCACTCACCTGTGCGCAATATTCACTCACCTGCCCGTCAACTCCACTCTTGTGTCTGCCATCCCCACCGTCAACTCTCCGGTCCATCATCTTCAACAGCTACTCACCTGTTCCTCTTTTCAAGCTCCATCATTTCAAACTGCAGATCACCTGTCCGCTGTTCCAAGCTGCAGGGTACCTTTCTATTATTCCACGCCGCAGATCACCAGTTTGTCGTTTCATGACGCAGATCACCTGTCCATCATTCAAGCCACAGATCACTTGTCTATGACCTGTTTGTAATCTCATGCCACAGATCAGCTGTCTGTCATTCCATACCGAAGATCAGCTGTCCGTCATTCCATGCTGCAGATCAGCTGTCCGTCATTCCATGCCGCAGATCAGCTGTCCGTCATTCCATGCCGCAGATCAGCTGTCCGTCATGCCATGCCGCAGATCAGCTGTCCGTCATGCCATGCCGCAGATCAGCTGTCCGTCACTCCATGCCGCAGATCAGCTGTCCGTCATTCCATGTTGCAGATCAGCTGTCCGTCATTCCATGCCGCAGATCACTTGTCTATTACCTGTCCGTCATTCCATGCAACAGTTGAGCTGTCCATCATTCCATGCAGCAGTTGAGCTGTCCATCATTCCATGCAGCAGTTCAGCTGTCCGTCATTCCATGCCGCAGATCAGCTGTCCGTCATTCCATGCCGCAGATCAGCTGTCCGTCATTCCATGTCGCAGATCAGCTGTCCGTCATCCCATGCCGCAGATCAGCTGTCCGTCATCCCATGCCGCAGATCAGCTGTCCGTCATCCCATGCCGCAGATCAGCTGTCCGTCATCCCATGCCGCAGATCAGCTGTCCGTCATCCCATGCCGCAGATCAGCTGTCCGTCATCCCATGCCGCAGATCAGCTGTCCGTCATTCCATGCCGCAGATCAGCTGTCCGTCATTCCATGCCGCAGATCAGCTGTCCGTCATCCCATGCCGCAGATCAGCTGTCCGTCATCCCATGCCGCAGATCAGCTGTCCGTCATCCCATGCCGCAGATCAGTTGTCCGTCATTCCATGCTGCAGGTCATCTGTCCGTCATACCCCACTGGCAGATCACCTGTCCGCTATCCTCCCCAGTTTCCTGCTTATCTGTCATCATCGCAGCTTGCAGCTCATTTCTCTATCATCCTGACATGCACGTAGTCCCTTCTTATACCCAAGGTGCACCTCTCTTGTTTTCAATTCTGCATTAACCGTCCTATCGCATTTGGTGCTTGTTTTCTATCAGCTCACTGCCACAGTCTCTGACATCTGTGCTTACAGTCCCTATCCTCTCGCTGCCGGCTCTTCCCATGCCTGCACTACATTATAGTATGTACTCTCCCACTCACAGCCTTATCTAGTCCATAGTCCTAATTGCTTCACACCCCGTCACCGTCAGTCCTCCCACCGAGTATAACCACTGACGTATATAATTCATGCTACCCCAGTATTGTTGCATCCAACTCTTACCCTCTCCCCCCATATGTCTGTATTACCTGTTCATCTCTCTGTCTTGTCTGTCTCTATCTTTATCTTCCTCTTATCCTTCCATTGAACGCTTATTACTATACCCAAATCTTCCCTCTGCTGCAGATTAGTCCTGCTCCGGTCCCCTGTCAGTATTCTGGTCTGTTAGCTGCACTTATCCCTCATTCCATCACTGTCAGTACAATTCTCTCACTCTGGGGCGTATTTATTAATTATTGGGTCCTGAACCGGACATTTATAATATGGCTGCTATTTCCCTGCAATAAGAAATTATTGATTGCCTGGACGTATTAAAAAATCACCTGCAGGAACAGAGGCTTTGAAAGGAGCCCTTCCCTGTAGTGTGTAAAGGTGACGGGATTGCTAATGCGACCTCTCCACTTCTCCTGTGGGAGCTGAGTGCAGTACAGCAAATGCGGAATCTGCTGACCTTACGTGCAGAGAAGAGTGCCGGGGATCCTGCAAAACCTTCTCCCGAAAAAGCTAGGTACACACTATACAATTATCTGGCAGATAATCTGCCATATCTAGCTGGTTGAAATGAAAATCTGGTAATGGATGAGAGCACATTACAATCTATCATTTGGAAATAAATGGTAGATTATAATTTGCTCTCATCCATTTCCAGATTTTCATTCCAACCAGCTAGATCTGGCAGATAATTGTATAGTGCGTACCCAGCTTTATTCTTGCGATCTGTAGCCCATTGGCTAATGCCAGATTCTAGAGATGGCGTTAGCTACCCGGGGACAAGGTCCGGAATGCACCACATTCTGGAACTTGGTAAATTTGGCAAGAAAATCAGTCCTCGTGGCAAACTATGGGGGGAGGGTGGTGGCTGCGTTTACGAGTAAAAATGGAGGACCACAGTCCCCTGTACATACATTCAGGGGATGCCTAATATGTGTGGGTACCTCCTGAAATCACCTGCAAATATTAATTGATAAATAGGCCCCTTAGTCCCTAAAATATATCACCACAGCCTTCACTCACTCAGTCCCTGCCACCGCTCACATTTTCCCAGTACAGCACTTCTGTCACTGCAACTGACATTTCTCTCCAGTCTTTCACGCACTCTCTCTGCCATCACTCACATCCCCCCACTCAGTCTCTGCAACAACTCACATCCCCCCACTCAGTCTCTGCAACAACTCACATCCCCCCACTCAGTCTCTGCAACAACTCACATCCCCCCACTCAGTCTCTGCAACCACTCACATCCCCCCACTCAGTCTCTGCCACCATTCACATTCCCCCAGTCCTTCTCTCACTCTGTCACTGACACGATTCAGATTCCACTCTCCATTCCTTCACTCACTCTCTCTGCCACCACTCTCATCCCCCCACTCAGTCTCTGCAACCACTCACATCCCCTAATTCAGTCTCTGCTACCACTCTCATCCCCCAGTCAGTCTCTGCCACCACTCACATCCACCCACTCGGTCTCTGCCATCACTCACATCCCTCAGTATGTCTCTGCCACCATTCACATTCACACACACGGTCTCTGCCACCACTGTCATCCCCCAGTCTGTCTCTACCACCACTCACATCCACCCACTCAGTCTCTGCCACCACTCACAACCCCCAGTCTGTCTCTGCCACCACTCACATCCCCCCACTCTGTCTCTGCCACCACTCACATCCCCCCAGTCCTTCTCTAACTGTGACACCATTCAGATTCCACTCCCCATTCCTTAACCTCCTCTCTCTGCCACCACTCACACCATCCCAGTCTCTCTGCCACCACTCACATCTCAACAGTCCTCTCACTCTGACTGTGACACTATTCAGATTCTACTCTCCATTCCTTCACTCACTCTCTCTGCCACCACTCACACACCCCACAGTCTGTCTCTGCCACCACTCAATCCCCCCACTCTGTCTCTGCCACCACTCAATCCCCCCACTCTGTCTCTGCCCCCGCTCACATCCCCCCAGTCTGTCTCTGCCACCAATCGCATCTACCCACTCTGTCTCTGCCACCACTCAATCCCCCCACTCTCTCTGCCACCACTCACATCACCCAGTCTTTCTCTAGCTCTGTCCCTGACCACATTCAGATTCCACTCTCCATTCCTTCACTCACCCTCTGTGCCACCACTCACATCCCCCCAGTCTGTCTCTGCCACCACTCACATCCCCCCACTCTGTCTCTGCCAACACTGGCATCCCCCCACTCTGTCTCTGCCACCACTCACATCCCCCCACTCTGTCTCTGCCACCATTCACATCCCCCCACTCTGTCTCTGCCACCACTCTCATCCCCCCTGTCTCTCCCACCACTCACATCCCCCCACTCTGCCTCTGCCACCACTCACATCCCCCCATCTGTCTCTACCAACACTGGCATCCCCCCACTCTGTCTCTGCCAACACTGGCATCACCCCACTCTGTCTCTGCCACCACTCACATCCCCCCACTCTGCCTCTGCCACCACTCACATCCCCCCACTCTGTCTCTACCAACACTGGCATCCCCCCACTCTGTCTCTGCCAACACTGGCATCACCCCACTCTGTCTCTGCCACCACTCACATCCCCCCACTCTGCCTCTGCCACCACTCACATCCCCCCACTCTGTCTCTCCCACCACTCACATCCCCCCATCTGTCTCTGCCAACACTGGCATCACCCCACTCTGTCTCTGCCACCACTCACATCCCCCCACGCTGTCTCTGCCACCACTCACATCCCCCCACTCTGTCTCTGCCAACACTGGCATCCCCCCACTCTGTCTCTGCCACCACTCACATCCCCCCACTCTGTCTCTGCCACCATTCACATCCCCCCACTCTGTCTCTGCCACCACTCTCATCCCCCCTGTCTCTCCCACCACTCACATCCCCCCACGCTGCCACCACTCACATCCCCCCATCTGTCTCTACCAACACTGGCATCCCCCCACTCTGTCTCTGCCAACACTGGCATCACCCCACTCTGTCTCTGCCACCACTCACATCCCCCCACTCTGCCTCTGCCACCACTCACATCCCCCCACTCTGTCTCTACCAACACTGGCATCCCCCCACTCTGTCTCTGCCAACACTGGCATCACCCCACTCTGTCTCTGCCACCACTCACATCCCCCCACTCTGCCTCTGCCACCACTCACATCCCCCCACTCTGTCTCTCCCACCACTCACATCCCCCCATCTGTCTCTGCCAACACTGGCATCACCCCACTCTGTCTCTGCCACCACTCACATCCCCCCACGCTGTCTCTGCCACCACTCACATCCCCCCACTCTGTCTCTGCCAACACTGGCATCCCCCCACTCTGTCTCTGCCACCACTCACATCCCCCCACTCTGTCTCTGCCACCACTCTCATCCCCCCTGTCTCTCCCACCACTCACATCCCCCCATCTGTCTCTCCCACCACTCACATCCCCCCATCTGTCTCTGCCAACACTGGCATCACCCCACTCTGTCTCTGCCAACACTGGCATCACCCCACTCTGTCTCTGCCACCACTCACATCCCCCCACTCTGCCTCTGCCACCACTCACATCCCCCCACGCTGTCTCTGCCACCATTCACATCCCGCCACTCTGTCTTTGCCACCACTCTCATCCCCCCTGTCTCTGCCACCACTCACATCCCCCCACTCTGTCTCTGCCAACACTGGCATCCCCCCACTCTGTCTCTGCCACCACTCACATCCCCCCACTCTGTCTCTGCCACCACTCTCATCCCCCCTGTCTCTCCCACCACTCACATCCCCCCATCTGTCTCTCCCACCACTCACATCCCCCCATCTGTCTCTGCCAACACTGGCATCACCCCACTCTGTCTCTGCCAACACTGGCATCACCCCACTCTGTCTCTGCCACCACTCACATCCCCCCACGCTGTCTCTGCCACCACTCACATCCCCCCACTCTGTCTCTGCCAACACTGGCATCCCCCCACTCTGTCTCTGCCACCACTCACATCCCCCCACTCTGTCTCTGCCACCATTCACATCCCCCCACTCTGTCTCTGCCACCACTCTCATCCCCCCTGTCTCTCCCACCACTTACATCCCCCCACTCTGCCTCTGCCACCACTCACATCCCCCCATCTGTCTCTACCAACACTGGCATCCCCCCACTCTGTCTCTGCCAACACTGGCATCACCCCACTCTGTCTCTGCCACCACTCACATCCCCCCACTCTGCCTCTGCCACCACTCACATCCCCCCACTCTGTCTCTACCAACACTGGCATCCCCCCACTCTGTCTCTGCCAACACTGGCATCACCCCACTCTGTCTCTGCCACCACTCACATCCCCCCACTCTGCCTCTGCCACCACTCACATCCCCCCACTCTGTCTCTCCCACCACTCACATCCCCCCATCTGTCTCTGCCAACACTGGCATCACCCCACTCTGTCTCTGCCACCACTTACATCCCCCCACGCTGTCTCTGCCACCACTCACATCCCCCCACTCTGTCTCTGCCAACACTGGCATCCCCCCACTCTGTCTCTGCTACCACTCACATCCCCCCACTCTGTCTCTGCCACCATTCACATCCCCCCACTCTGTCTCTGCCACCACTCTCATCCCCCCTGTCTCTCCCACCACTCACATCCCCCCACTCTGCCTCTGCCACCACTCACATCCCCCCATCTGTCTCTACCAACACTGGCATCCCCCCACTCTGTCTCTGCCAACACTGGCATCACCCCACTCTGTCTCTGCCACCACTCACATCCCCCCACTCTGCCTCTGCCACCACTCACATCCCCCCACTCTCTCTCCCACCACTCACATCCCCCCATCTGTCTCTGCCAACACTGGCATCACCCCACTCTGTCTCTGCCACCACTCACATCCCCCCACGCTGTCTCTGCCACCACTCACATCCCCCCACTCTGTCTCTGCCAACACTGGCATCCCCCCACTCTGTCTCTGCCACCACTCACATCCCCCCACTCTGTCTCTGCCACCACTCTCATCCCCCCTGTCTCTCCCACCACTCACATCCCCCCATCTGTCTCTCCCACCACTCACATCCCCCCATCTGTCTCTGCCAACACTGGCATCACCCCACTCTGTCTCTGCCACCACTCACATCCCCCCACTCTGCCTCTGCCACCACTCACATCCCCCCACTCTGTCTCTCCCACCACTCACATCCCCCCATCTGTCTCTGCCAACACTGGCATCACCCCACTCTGTCTCTGCCACCACTCACATCCCCCCACGCTGTCTCTGCCACCACTCACATCCCCCCACTCTGTCTCTGCCAACACTGGCATCCCCCCACTCTGTCTCTGCCACCACTCACATCCCCCCACTCTGTCTCTGCCACCACTCTCATCCCCCCTGTCTCTCCCACCACTCACATCCCCCCATCTGTCTCTCCCACCACTCACATCCCCCCATCTGTCTCTGCCAACACTGGCATCACCCCACTCTGTCTCTGCCAACACTGGCATCACCCCACTCTGTCTCTGCCACCACTCACATCCCCCCACTCTGCCTCTGCCACCACTCACATCCCCCCACGCTGTCTCTCCCACCACTCACATCCCCCCACTCTGTCTCTGCCACCACTCTCATCCCCCCTGTCTCTCCCACCACTCACATCCCCCCACTCTGCCTCTGCCACCACTCACATCCCCCCATCTGTCTCTACCAACACTGGCATCCCCCCACTCTGTCTCTGCCAACACTGGCATCACCCCACTCTGTCTCTGCCACCACTCACATTCCCCCACTCTGCCTCTGCCACCACTCACATCCCCCCACTCTGTCTCTCCCACCACTCACATCCCCCCATCTGTCTCTGCCAACACTGGCATCACCCCACTCTGTCTCTGCCACCACTCACATCCCCCCACGCTGTCTCTGCCACCATTCACATCCCGCCACTCTGTCTTTGCCACCACTCTCATCCCCCCTGTCTCTCCCGCCACTCACATCCCCCCACTCTGTCTCTGCCAACACTGGCATCCCCCCACTCTGTCTCTGCCACCACTCTCATCCCCCCTGTCTCTGCCACCATCCACATCCCCCCACTCTGCCTCTGCCACCATTCACATCCCGCCACTCTGTCTTTGCCACCACTCTCATCCCCCGTGTCTCTGCCACCATTCACATCCCCCCACTCTGCCTCTGCCACCACTCACATCCCCCCATCTGTCTCTGCCACCACTCACATCCCCCCACTCTGTCTCTGCCTCCACTCACATCCCCTCACTCTGTCTCTGCCACCACTCACATCCCCCCACTCTGTCTCTGCCACCACTCACATCCCCCCACTCTGTCACTGCTACCACTCACATCCCCTCACTCTGTCTCTGCCACCACTCACATCCCCTCACTCTGTCTCTGCTACCACTCACATCCACTCACTCTGTCTCTGCCACCACTCACATCCCCCAGTCTTTCTCTCGCTCTGTCCCTGACCACATTCAGAGTCCACTCCCCATGCCTTCACTCACTCACTCTGCCACCACTCACATCCTCCCAGTCCTTCTCTCACTCGCAACACTGTTCAGAGTCCACTCCCCATGCCTTCACTCACTTTCTCTGCCACCACTCACATCCCCTACAATGACATTGGTTCAGTCCCCCTAATCGTTCATTCACTCACACTCACTCTCTTCCTGCCAACACTCACATTTCCTCCTACCAGTCCTTCACTTGCTTTCCTTGCCACCCCTCCTGTCCCCCCAGTCCATCACTCACTCTATCCCTAACAGCACTCAGTCTCTCAGCAATGTCTCTCCCAGTCATGCTAATTGCCACGTTTCCACTCACAGTGGATCTGTCATGCCTGCAGCCGTTCTCTTGTCTATTGTACACATTCTACCAGTCACCTGCAGTATCTTCTCATTTATAATCTGCTTCTTGTGCAAAACTGATTATCCCAAACATCCTTTTTTTTTATTTATTTTTTTACGTTCACTTCTTTTCATGTCCACTTCATGTTCCATCTTCTGAGCTTCCCAACCCCTGCACCATTCCTTCCTTACACCGTACGTCAGACCAGTGCATCAGTGTCTCCATCCAGTCTTCTCTCAGCCTCTCACCCTCCTCCCTCCATCTGTGTTCTATCGCTGCAGCTTCCATCATCCCTGCCCTTGTGCTGCACCGTCACCTCCCTGACTCCCCTGTGTGTGTCACACCTGCAGGTCCTGCCCCGGGGTAGAGAGGACGATGAAGTATTAGGAAAGGGATTGAAGGGGAAGGGGAGGGGGGTTGCTGCTGTCAAGGGGGTGGAATGGGCACCGAATGAGTGTGAGTGTGGGAAGGGTGAGTTGGGTTTAATAATCTTCACATGTTCCAGTATACAGCCATGTAAATGTTATTTATTGAAATTCTCTATGTGTTATGCTTCTATACATGAATACGTTGCATGTCAATTTGTGGGTGCAATGGTACTTATGTAATAATATAGATTCTGCATGGAGGTCGTGTACGTAACTCAGGTTAGTTGCAAATAGTATGTGTTAGGCTGGAACGTATGGTTTAGGCTTTTAATGTGAAACCTATCGCTCAATTTCTAATAGCATGCATTAGCCGGTTCCGTTTAATCAATATCATCTGATACAGACCTATGTAACATGTGTACGGAGGGACTGGTTATGTTACAGCCACTGAGATTTTTAGTTGTCTATGCTCATATGTCTAAACCGTTCAAGGCGGTTTAGAGAGGTGGACGCAACGCCGATGTTTGCGCAGTGCAGCGATTGTTTGCCATTGCGCATGAGCGAAAAGTCCTGCAAACCCCTACGGAGCATGCGTTCCCCTGAGTGTGCGCGGAAACCGCTGTTATGTACGGGGTTAGCATTAGCGCTGGTGGCACAGAACTATGGAAGTTGTAGTGTTATGAACCACTGGCGGAGTTGCACTGTCTACAGGCATTGAAAGTGGTCGTCTCAGGTCTTACACAGTCCGGTACATGAGGGCGACTAACATTTGCATATTATCCATACTTGCCGACTGTCCAGGAATGGCCGGTGGGCTCCCAAAAACTGGGTGGCCGGCCGCTAGTTAACCGCCCACTTACCAAGTGAAGCGGGCGGTCCCAGCAGCCGATGGCATGATTCATTGTAGCCATGCCCCCTCTGTAAAATCCCAGTAAACTCGGCATTGTATAGCAGGCGTGGCCACCATGCCCCCGTACCGCCTCTTATGCCTTTCCCCACCCTCTATGATGCAACACACCGCCCCGCACTGCTCCCCCCCACTGCCCCGTCTTGGCTGCCCTCTCCCGGAGGGAACAGCCAGAAAGACGGAACCCAAGATATTATAGCCGTTGCTGCTCCGCAAAAAGTTGCAGCCGCCCATGCATTAGCGTCCACCTCTGGATAGGCCCTCAGGGTGCGTTATCAGTCACGTTCTACCCATGCCATGTATTTGTTCATAACGCCAGCCCACATTGGTTATGTGAGGGCTTTCACTGGTGTGACGTTCTATATGCAGAATATCCAGCTATGTAAACTGCATAATACAACTTATTTGTTGCGTTTTCTGGTTACATTTCTCAGTGTCAGTTCTTTATTTGTATTGAAGTCAATCGTTCCTGTTTTCAGTTGCACAATTGTATTTTATGCAGTCTGGTTATTGCAGTGGTAATATAAACGGCAACTCCTGGGGGTATATTTACTAAGTGTCGATTATCATCGATTTTTACAGATTGCAAATTGATGACTATCGATCTAAATCGATGTTGTGGTTTCAGGGGCTAAAAATCACATGTACTAACATTTAAAAATGAATCTAAAACATCATCTGGTTGTAAATGTGTGTTATTGGTTGTAAATGTGTGTTATAGCCCCTGAAGCACAATATCAATTTAGTTCGATTTCACATCGATTAAAAAAAAAATCACGGTAATCGACCTTTAGTAAATATACACCTGTAATGTGTGTGTTTTTCGTTCTCCTGATCGAAGGAAATAGTTTGACAGGTAACCAGACGAACGAGTGCAAATCAACAAACACTTTATTATAAAAGTCGCAAACAAGAGTAATACTCAACTTTTGTCTGAGTTATCAGAAAACATTGGTTATTCATAAACGTAAGATCTTTTCATATATGGGAAGTCACCAGATGCTCAGATCAGTGCATACAGTATACAGTAGGTACCATGTAGCTTTGTAGGCCTGTCAGAAGCTAAAGCTCTTTGACTTAGTCTTACATTATGTAGTATGTGCAATGCTGCCGTTGGTGGTCATTCCAAGTTGATCGCTCGCTATTTTTTGCAGCACTGCGTTCAGATAGTCGCCGCCTATGGGGGAGTGTATTTTCGCTTTGCAAGTGTACGAACCCTTGTGCAGCCGAGCTGTACAATACCAGTTTGTGCAGTTTCTGAGTAGGTCTGAACTTACTCAGCCGCTGCGATCACTTCAGCTTGTCCGGGCCCGGAATTTATGTCAGACACCCGCCCTGCAAACTCTTGGACACGCCTGCGTTTTTTTCCATCCACTCCATGAAAACGGTCAGTTGACACCCACAAACGCTCTCTTCCTGTCAATCTCCTTGCGATCGGCTGTGCGAATGGAATCTTCGTTAAATCCATCGCCCAGCACCGATCAGCTTTGTACCCGTACGACGTACCTGCGCATTGCGGTGCATACGCATGCGCAGTTTTGTCGAGTTTTGATCTGATCGCAAAAAATAGCTAGCGAGCGATCAACTCGGAATGACCCTCCATTAACCCATATTAAGATGTACCTGCACTTATCTCTTACACATGCTCAGTAAGCTCTTACATATATAACCAAGACGCAATGTCTGAAGCTACACCATCAGCTTCTAAAGTCCTTTGTCTAGAATTGACCCATAATCCTTTGCGTACAGCGGTCAGTGTACTGGAATATAGACCACACCATACAAGGTAATACTTTAGAAACCACTAATACCAATTACCAGTACAAGTAGGCCTCTCAATTTATGTCCCATATGACTCTAAAGGTTACAGCATGAATACAATCTCCTTAGGCCTCAAGGGGCCCTAAACAGGTATTAAAACTTAAATGCTACTGTATGTTGAAATCAAATAATTAACCACCATGGTCTCTACATAACTGAACGTAGTGGACAACATCTGTGCACATACATAGCGGAGATATCTGTGTATATTATAAGCATATACTTACCTACTTCTTGTGTCCAGCAGAGGAGACGCTGATTGACACCTTGGGGGGTGGGGCCAATCCTCACGTCATTAGGTGATTTAAGTGATTTAGCGAAACCCACTCAGGACAGTGTTGCGGATTCTGCCAAAAAATCAGGAGTCTCCAGCAGCTTCTGGGAGAGTGGGAAAGTTCTGTATGTGTAAGGTATATACTGCTGTATTATAGTACACTGCATTTTCTCATGTCGGAGCTTGTACTAGTGTATGTGGTAAGTATGAATAAATGTTTCCATATGTGGTATAGGGGGTGCATCCATTTCTTAATTCAATTGTTAATGAAACAAAGGTAATTTCTTATTCTTATTTCTGTGTTATAAATATGACACAAGTAGTGTGTAAATGTTCTAGTGTGGAACTAGTCCTACAACTCCAACAGCTGTCAGTGCAAACACAGTATGGATGAATTCCTGTTGCAGGTAGGTGCTGTATTTCAGTTATAAGGCAGCAGAAATACCCGTCATGTTTGTCACTGACTTTGTTTCTATGTACATACTCGGATAGTTCATTAGGTACACAGGGCCTAATTCAGAGCTGGACACAAAAGGATAAATAAATGGGGCGATGCTGTGTGGGCTGTACAGCGGATATTAAGTGGGGTGATGCTGTGTGTGTGGCTGTACAGCGGATAGTAAATGGGGTGATGCTGTATGTGTCCGTACTGCGTATAATAAAAGGGGCGATGCTGTATGTGGCCGTACTGCGTATAATAAATGGGGTGATGCTGTTTGTGGCCGTACGGCGTATAATAAATGGGGCGATGATGTGTGTGACTGTATGGTGGATAGTTAATGGGGCGATGCTGTGTGTGACTGTATGGTGGATAGTAAATGGGGCGATGTTGTGTGTGACCGTATGGTGGCTAGTAAATGGGGTGATGCTGTGTGTGACTATGTCGGAAAATAAATGGGGCGATGCTGTATGTGGCTGTATGACAGATAATAAATGGGGTGATGCTGTGTGTTATTATGCCGGATAATAAACGGGGCGATGCTGTGTGTGACTATGCCGGATAATAAACGGGGAGATGCTGTGTGTGACTATGCCGGATAATAAACGGGGCGATGCTGTGTGTGACTATGCCGGATAATAAACGGGGAGATGCTGTGTGTGACTATGCCGGATAATAAACGGGGAGATGCTGTGTGTGACTATGCCGGATAATAAACGGGGAGATGCTGTGTGTGACTATGCCGGATAATAAACGGGGCGAGGCTGTGTGTGGCTATGCCGGATAATAAACGGGGCGATGCTGTGTTTGACTATGCCGGATAATAAACGGGGCGAGGCTGTGTGTGGCTATGCCGGATAATAAACGGGGCGATACTGTGTGTGGCTATGCCGGATAATAAACGGGGCGAGGCTGTGTGTGGCTATGCCGGATAATAAACGGGGCGATGCTGTGTGTGACTATGCCGGATAATAAACGGGGAGAGGCTGTGTGTGACCATGCCGGATAATAAACGGGGAGATGCTGTGTGTGGCTATGCCGGATAATAAACGGGGCGATGCTGTGTGTGGCTATGCCGGATAATAAACGGGGCAATGCTGTGTGTGACTATGTTGGATAATAAACGGGGCGATGCTGTGTGTGACTATGCCGGATAATAAACGGGGAGATGCTGTGTGTGACTATGCCAGATAATAAACGGGGCGATGCTGTGTGTGACTATGCCGGATAATAAACGAGGAGATGCTGTGTGTGGCTATACCGGATAATAAACGGGGAGATGCTGTGTGTGACTATGCCGGATAATAAACGGGGAGATGCTGTGTGTGACTATGCCGGATAATAAACGGGGCGATGCTGTGTGTGGCTATGCCGGATAATAAACGGGGCGAGGCTGTGTGTGGCTATGACGGATAATAAACGGGGCGATGCTGTGTGTGACTATGCCGGATAATAAACGGGGCGAGGCTGTGTGTGACTATGCCGGATAATAAACGGGGAGATGCTGTGTGTGGCTATACCGGATAATAAACGGGGCGATGCTGTGTGTGGCTATGCCGGATAATAAATGGGGCGATGCTGTGTGTGACTATGCTGGATAATAAACGGGGCGATGCTGTGTGTGACTATGCCGGATAATAAACGGGGCGATGCTGTGTGTGTGGCTATGCCGGATAATAAACGGGGCGATGCTGTGTGTGGCTATGCCGGATAATAAACGGGGCGATGCTGTGTGTGGCTATGCCGGATAATAAATGGGGCGATGGTGTGTGTGGCTATGCCGGATAATAAACGGGGCGAGGCTGTGTGTGGCTATGCCGGATAATAAATGGGGCGATGCTGTGTGTGGCTACGCCGGATAATAAATGGGGCGAGGCTGTGTGTGACTATGCCGGATAATAAACGGGGCGAGGCTGTGTGTGACTATGCCGGATAATAAACGGGGCAATGCTGTGTGTGTGACTATGCCGGATAATAAACGGGGCGAGGCTGTGTGTGGCTATGCCGGATAATAAACGAGGAGATGCTGTGTGTGTGACTGTGCCGGATAATAAACGGGGCGAGGCTGTGTGTAGCTATGCCGGATAATAAACGGGGCGATGCTGTGTGTGGCTATGCCAGATAATAAACGGGGCGATGCTGTGTGTGACTATGCCGGATAATAAACGGGGCGAGGCTGTGTGTGGCTATGCCGGATAATAAACTGGGCGATGCTGTGTGTGTGGCTATGCCGGATAATAAACGGGGCGATGCTGTGTGTGGCTATGCCGGATAATAAACTGGGCGATGCTGTGTGTGTGGCTATGCCGGATAATAAACGGGGCGATGCTGTGTGTGGCTATGCCGGATAATAAACGGGGCGAGGCTGTGTGTGGCTATTCCGGATAATAGATGGGGCGATGCTGTGTGTGGCTATGCCGGATAATAAACGGGGCGATGCTGTGTGTGACTATGCCGGATAATAAACGGGGCGATGCTGTGTGTGGCTATGCCGGATAATAAACGGGGCGATGCTGTGTGTGACTATGCCGGATAATAAACGATGCGATGCTGTGTGTGGCTATGCCGGATAATAAACGGGGCGATGCTGTGTGTGACTATGCCGGATAATAAACGGGGCGATGCTGTGTGTGGCTATGCCAGATAATAAACGGGGCGATGCTGTGTGTGACTATGCCGGATAATAAACGGGGCAAGGCTGTGTGTGGCTATGCCAGATAATAAACTGGGCGATGCTGTGTGTGTGGCTATGCCGGATAATAAACGGGGCGATGCTGTGTGTGGCTATGCCGGATAATAAACTGGGCGATGCTGTGTGTGTGGCTATGCCGGATAATAAACGGGGCGATGCTGTGTGTGGCTATGCCGGATAATAAACGGGGCGATGCTGTGTGTGACTATGCCGGATAATAAACGGGGCGATGCTGTATGTGGCTATGCCGGATAATAAACGGGGCGATGCTGTGTGTGGCTATGCCGGACAATAAACGGGGCGAGGCTGTGTGTGGCTATTCCGGATAATAGATGGGGCGATGCTGTGTGTGGCTATGCCGGATAATAAACGGGGCGATGCTGTGTGTGACTATGCCGGATAATAAACGGGGCGATGCTGTGTGTGGCTATGCCGGATAATAAACGGGGCGATGCTGTGTGTGACTATGCCGGATAATAAACGAGGAGATGCTGTGTGTGGCTATGCCGGATAATAAACGGGGCGATGCTGTGTGTGGCTATGCCGGATAATAAACGGGGCGATGCTGTGTGTGACTATGCCGGATAATAAACGGGGCGATGCTGTGTGTGACTATGCCGGATAATAAACGGGGCGAGGCTGTGTGTGACCATGCCGGATAATAAACGGGGAGATGCTGTGTGTGGCTATGCCGGATAATAAACGGGGCGATGCTGTGTGTGGCTATGCCGGATAATAAACGGGGCGATGCTGTGTGTGACTATGCTGGATAATAAACGGGGCGATGCTGTGTGTGACTATGCCGGATAATAAACGGGGAGATGCTGTGTGTGACTATGCCAGATAATAAACGGGGCGATGATGTGTGTGACTATGCCGGATAATAAACGAAGAGATGCTGTGTGTGACTATGCCGGATAATAAACGGGGCGATGCTGTGTGTGGCTATGCCGGATAATAAACGGGGCGAGGCTGTGTGTGGCTATGACGGATAATAAACAAGGAGATGCTGTGTGTGGCTATGCCGGATAATAAACGGGGCGATGCTGTGTGTGGCTATGCCGGATAATAAACGGGGCGATGCTGTGTGTGACTATGCTGGATAATAAACGGGGCAATGCTGTGTGTGACTATGCCGGATAATAAACGGGGAGATGCTGTGTGTGACTATGCCAGATAATAAACGGGGCGATGCTGTGTGTGACTATGCCGGATAATAAACGAGGAGATGCTGTGTGGGGCTATGCCGGATAATAAACGGGGCGATGCTGTGTGTGACTATGCCGGATAATAAACAAGGAGATGCTGTGTGTGGCTATGCCGGATAATAAACGGGGCGATGCTGTGTGTGGCTATGCCGGATAATAAACGGGGCGATGCTGTGTGTGACTATGCTGGATAATAAACGGGGCGATGCTGTGTGTGACTATGCCGGATAATAAACGGGGAGATGCTGTGTGTGACTATGCCAGATAATAAACGGGGCGATGCTGTGTGTGACTATGCCGGATAATAAACGAGGAGATGCTGTGTGTGGCTATGCCGGATAATAAACGGGGCGAGGCTGTGTGTGGCTATGCCGGATAATAAACGGGGCGATGCTGTGTGTGACCATGCCGGATAATAAACGGGGTGATGCTGTGTGTGACTATGCCAGATAATAAACGGGGTGATGCTGTGTGTGACTATGCCGGATAATAAACGGGGCGAGGCTGTGTGTGACTATGCCGGATAATAAACGGGCGATGCTGTGTGTGGCTATGCCGGATAATAAACGGGGCGAGGCTGTGTGTGGCTATGCCGGATAATAAATGGGGCGAGGCTGTGTGTGACTATGCCGGATAATAAACGGGCGATGCTGTGTGTGGCTATGCCGGATAATAAACAGGGCGATGCTGTGTGTGGCTATGCCGGATAATAAACGGGGCGATGCTGTGTGTGGCTATGCCAGATAATAAACGGGGCGAGGCTGTGTGTGGCTATGCCAGATAATAAACAGGGCGAGGCTGTGTGTGGCTATGCCGGATAATAAACAGGGCGATGCTGTGTGTGGCTATGCCGGATAATAAACGGGGCGAGGCTGTGTGTGGCTATGCCGGATAATAAACGGGGCGATGCTGTGTGTGGCTATGCTGGATAATAAATGGGGCGATGGTGTGTGTGGCTATGCCGGATAATAAACGAGGAGATGCTGTGTGTGGCTATGCCGGATAATAAACGGGGCGATGCTGTGTGTGACTATGCCGGATAATAAACGGGGCGATGCTGTGTGTGGCTATGCCGGATAATTAACGGGGCGATGCTGTGTGTGGCTATGCCGGATAATAAACGGGGCGATGCTGTGTGTGGCTATGCTGGATAATAAATGGGGCGATGCTGTGTGTGGCTATGCCGGATAATAAACGGGGAGATGCTGTGTGTGACCATGCCGGATAATAAACGGGGCGATGCTGTGTGTGGCTATGCCGGATAATAAACGGGGCGATGCTGTGTGTGGCTATGCTGGATAATAAACGGGGCGATGCTGTGTGTGACTATGCCAGATAATAAACGGGGTGATGCTGTGTGTGACTATGCCGGATAATAAACGGGGCGATGCTGTGTGTGGCTATGCCAGATAATAAACGGGGCGATGCTGTGTGTGGCTATGCCGGATAATAAACGGGGCGATGCTGTGTGTGACCATGCCGGATAATAAACGGGGTGATGCTGTGTGTGACTATGCCAGATAATAAACGGGGTGATGCTGTGTGTGACTATGCCGGATAATAAACGGGGCGAGGCTGTGTGTGACTATGCCGGATAATAAACGGGCGATGCTGTGTGTGGCTATGCCGGATAATAAATGGGGCGAGGCTGTGTGTGACTATGCCGGATAATAAACGGGCGATGCTGTGTGTGGCTATGCCGGATAATAAACAGGGCGATGCTGTGTGTGGCTATGCCGGATAATAAACGGGGCGATGCTGTGTGTGGCTATGCCAGATAATAAACGGGGCGAGGCTGTGTGTGGCTATGCCAGATAATAAACAGGGCGAGGCTGTGTGTGGCTATGCCGGATAATAAACAGGGCGATGCTGTGTGTGGCTATGCCGGATAATAAACGGGGCGAGGCTGTGTGTGGCTATGCCGGATAATAAACGGGGCGATGCTGTGTGTGGCTATGCTGGATAATAAATGGGGCGATGGTGTGTGTGGCTATGCCGGATAATAAACGAGGAGATGCTGTGTGTGGCTATGCCGGATAATAAACGGGGCGATGCTGTGTGTGACTATGCCGGATAATAAACGGGGCGATGCTGTGTGTGGCTATGCCGGATAATTAACGGGGCGATGCTGTGTGTGGCTATGCCGGATAATAAACGGGGCGATGCTGTGTGTGGCTATGCTGGATAATAAATGGGGCGATGCTGTGTGTGGCTATGCCGGATAATAAACGGGGAGATGCTGTGTGTGACCATGCCGGATAATAAACGGGGCGATGCTGTGTGTGGCTATGCCGGATAATAAACGGGGCGATGCTGTGTGTGGCTATGCTGGATAATAAATGGGGCGATGGTGTGTGTGACTATGCCGGATAATAAACGGGGCGATGCTGTGTCTGTACAGATGGGAAGCGTTCATATCTGGGGAAGCTAGCTATAAGTGCGGATGTCCCTGCAGGGCTGTATACTTTTTCTTTCTTATATTAGCAGATTTAATGTAATTAGCAGACATCTGCCTGACTATAAACGAAGTCACCGCTTCCCTCTGATATAAAAGTGACATATGTACAGAGAATAAGATGGAAATCATCCAGTGAGTTCAGAGCCGTATGTAAGTAAGAGAGAAGAGTTTGTTAGACAGGAATGTGAGACGGGACAGAAGACGTGGTTATGGGCCAGATTTACTAAGTGTCGGAGTTTAGACCCAGTAGTTATCATTTCTTATCACTGCTGTGTGCGGCAATAAGGAATTAACATTTGTAAGTAATAATTACTTGCAGGGACAGGGGTCCCTGTGATGTGTAAAGAAGTGAAATGATTGCAAAAGCAAACGTTTCCCTTCTACTTCAGGAGGCGGAACCGTTCTGCACATCCGCTGCCGGCTGACCACGCATGTGCCGCAGCCGAGGAGGGTTCTGGAGGAATGTGTCCGGTCTATAGATCTACAGTGTCTACACAGACAGTCAGTAGGTCGACATGCATTATATCAACATGGTCAAAGGGTCGACGTGCATTAGGCACACATGTTCAAATGATCGACACACATAGGGTCAACAAAAGATTTTTGGGATATTTTTTTTTTTTTCTTCATTTTTTCTAACTTTTTCATACTTTACTATCCACATGGACTATGATAGCGAATAGTAACCTGTGCCGAGTGCAGCGGTAGGAGAGCGAGGCACCTTGCCCAAAGCATGGCGAGCGAAGCAACTTGTTGTGTCGACCTGTCCACGTGTCGATCTTTTGACCCAGTCGACCTTTCCCAACTGTCTACCTTTCTCATGACGAACTTTTGACCCTGTCGACTTTTTCCATGTCAACCTTGTGGGGTCGACCTGTTGACTATAGACCTTTTCCTAGTAGAGCTAATGAGCCACACCCCCGGGGGCCAAACTAATTTGACAGGTACACATAGCAACAAGTCCATGGAGACTTAACGAGCCAAAGCAGCTGAACCCTCGCCACCCTACAACCTGTCCAACTACGGGATGTAGTTATGTGACCTGCAGTCAGGAGGCCGCCAGTCACATGACCTCCCCATACATCCCACCCCATCACAATCCTGACGGTCGGCATGCCGACCAACAGAGACTATTTCCTGTCGTCCATGACAACGGTCGCCACCGAGCCTGAAGCGTGGCAAGCCTGCAGTGGGCTCCTTACGAATCTAGTGGAAAACAATGTACAGATGTGTCCTCATACATCATTGCTGCAGTTGGGCACGCCAGGTCCTGTGAGTCTCTGAGAGGGAAATGTATGATGCCGGCACATATTGCCGACACATAGGGGGGAATTCAAATGTCTGAAGAGTCGGTTGGGTGTCTGTTTTTTCCTGTCTATTAGATAGGAAAAAACAGACACCCAACTGACTTTTCAAACATTTGAACTCCCCCCATAATGTGCATATTGCCGATACATAAAGTGCACTGATACCTCTCCCCCCCCCCCCCCCCCCCCCCCCTCCATATCGACGCTTGTTACATCTACCCCTGATAGAAACGGGCATCTTTTTTCGATGCTGAGTTCCATTGTGCTACATATACAGACTCCATTGCACACATATATACAAGTGTCACATATTAAATTAACCATCACCGTCTCCTGGTGCGTCCTTGTCACATCGTGTTTCGCATTTCAGCAAATAAAAGACACCAGACGCTAGCAGAGTAGCACGGGACCTAGATGCTGAGTTGCGCCAGGTATCTTGCGCTGCGTGGCGTATTGAGGCTGGATGTACGAGGACACATCTGTATCACATCCAGATTAAAAATGCAGATTGTGATAAATATGCCCAAATGTCAGGGTTACATGCTCTGCATCTATAAATGGGAGATAGGAGCTGAGTAACAATTATTACTTAATTATAACGTCTAAAATGTACCTGGAGAATTGCATTAAATGACTCTAGCTATGGAAGTTTACGCAGTGTTTTATTTAATGTGGTATACAATCCTGATGTTAGAAACGCTGCACAAACTCATTCCTCAGCTGTCATCCAACAGATAAATAGTATTCCGAACTCTTTACTTGCTGAGTTACCTGGAAAAATGACCGGAGGGATAATGCTTCATTTAAAGGGAGATATTCAATTAGCGTCGACATCACGCCTATATACCGCAATTGCTGTTTTTGACATTTTTGCGTCTTTTTTTGCCGCAAAGACAGACTTTTCACAGTTATTACCTCGATTCACCCTATTCAACTGCAAATGAGCAAAACCTGGACTGCCGCGAAAATTGGCGTCGAAAGTGAAAAATGGGGAAATCTGTCCGTACCCCCCAAAAAAGCTAAACTAACATCGGATAACAGTATAAAAGTATATTATTGGTTATAGTAAAATTATTTCTGGTACTTAAATTGGGTCAAATGGCTGTTATATGCATTTCAAAAAAAAATTATGAGAACCATTTTTTTTTTCAGCAAAAAAAGTGCTACAATTAGACTTGAGGTACATAAAAATGAGTACAAGTATGTATTTGGGTCATTTTAGGGGACTTTTTAAAAAAGTGCAAACAGACCGATTACTCCCACCTGCAAGTCTCAAAACTCTTGCCCCACTCATGAAGCACCCAGTCCCATACCTTGTACCCCAATTTCCATCATTTAGCACTTTTTAACCCCAAAAATGACTTGTCATTATTGGCCAATTAAAAATAATTAAACGCCACTAAGTGCCTAATTAGTCATTCAGGCGGGTGCCCCAGGGGTTCTGAACCAAATCCCTAAAAAAATTTTACTTAAAATAAGATTTTACTTACCGATAAATCTATTTCTCGTAGTCCGTAGTGGATGCTGGGGACTCCGTCAAGACCATGGGGAATAGCGGGCTCCGCAGGAGACAGGGCACATCTAAAAAGCCTTTTAGGTCACATGGTGTGTACTGGCTCCTCCCCCTATGACCCTCCTCCAAGCCTCAGTTAGGTACTGTGCCCGGACGAGCGTACACAATAAGGAAGGATCTTGAATCCCGGGTAAGACTCATACCAGCCACACCAATCACACCGTACAACTTGTGATCTGAACCCAGTTAACAGTATGATAACAAAACGAAGTAGCCTCTAAAAAGATGGCTCACAACAATAGTAATAACCCGATTTTTGTAACAATAACTATGTACAAACATTGCAGACAATCCGCACTTGGGATGGGCGCCCAGCATCCACTACGGACTACGAGAAATAGATTTATCGGTAAGTAAAATCTTATTTTCTCTAACGTCCTAGTGGATGCTGGGGACTCCGTCAGGACCATGGGGATTATACCAAAGCTCCCAAACGGGCGGGAGAGTGCGGATGACTCTGCAGCACCGAATGAGAGAACTCCCGGTCCTCCTTAGCCAGAGTATCAAATTTGTAAAATTTTACAAACGTGTTCTCCCCTGACCACGTAGCTGCTCGGCAAAGTTGTAATGCCGAGACCCCTCGGGCAGCCGCCCAGGATGAGCCCACTTTCCTTGTGGAGTGGGCCTTTACAGATTTAGGCTGTGGCAGGCCTGCCACAGAATGTGCAAGTTGGATTGTGCTACATATCCAACGTGCAATCGTCTGTTTAGACGCAGGAGCACCCATCTTGTTGGGTGCATACAATATAAACAACGAGTCAGATTTTCTGACTCCAGCTGTCCTTGAAATATATATTTTCAATGCTCTGACAACGTCCAGTAACTTGGAGTCCTCCAAGTCGCTAGTCGCCGCAGGCACCACAATAGGCTGGTTCAAGTGAAAAGCCGAAACCACCTTAGGGAGAAATTGAGGACGTGTCCGCAATTCTGTCCTGTCCGAATGGAAAATCAGATATGGGCTTTTGTACGACAAAGCCGCCAATTCTGAAACTCTCCTGGCTGAAGCCAGGGCCAATAGCATGGTTACTTTCCATGTAAGGTATTTTAAATCTACCGATTTTAAAGGCTCAAACCAATGAGATTTGAGAAAATTTAGAACCACGTTCAAATCCCACGGTGCCACTGGAGGCACTATTGGGGGTTGTATATGTAGTACACCTTTTACAAAAGTCTGTACTTCAGGCACTGACGCCAATTCTTTCTGGAAGAAAATTGATAAGGCCGAAATTTGAACTTTAATGGACCCCAATTTTAGGCCCATAGACAATCCTGCTTGCAGGAAATGTAAGAATCGACCCAATTGAAATTCTTCCGTTGGAGCCTTCTTGGCCTCACACCACGCAACATATTTTCTCCAAATACGGTGATAATGTTGTGCGGTCACATCTTTCCTGGCTTTAATTAAAGTCGGAATAACTTCCTCAGGAATGCCCTTTTCTTTTAGAATCCGGCGTTCAACCGCCATGCCGTCAAACGCAGTCGCGGTAAGTCTTGGAACATACAAGGTCCCTGTTGAAGCAGGTCCCTTCTTAGAGGTAGAGGCCACGGATCCTCCGTGAGCATCTCTTGAAGTTCTGGATACCAAGTTCTTCTTGGCCAGTCCGGAGCTACCAGTATTGTTCTTACTCCTCTTTTCCGTATAATTCTCAGTACCTTTGGTATGAGAGGCAGAGGAGGGAACACATATACTGACTGGTACACCCATGGTGTTACCAGAGCGTCCACAGCTATTGCCTGTGGGTCTCTTGACCTGGCGCAATACCTGTCCAACTTTTTGTTGAGGCGAGACGCCATCATGTCCACCTTTGGTTTTTCCCAACGGTTCACCATCATGTTGAAAACTTCTGGATGAAGTCCCCACTCTCCCGGGTGAAGGTCGTGTCTGCTGAGGAAGTCTGCTTCCCAGTTGTCCACTCCCGGGATGAACACTGCTGACAGTGCTACGACATGATTCTCCGCCCAGCGCAGAATCCGTGCAGTTTCCGTCATTGCACTTCTGCTTCTCGTGCCGCCTTGTCGGTTGACGTGGGCGACTGCCGTGATGTTGTCGGACTGGATCAGCACCGGCTGATCCTGAAGCAGAGGTCTTGCTTGGCTTAGGGCATTGTATATCGCTCTTAGCTCCAGTATATTTATGTGAAGAGACTTTTCCAGGTTTGACCACACACCCTGGAAGTTTCTTCCCTTTGTGACTGCTCCCCAACCTCGTAGGCTGGCATCCGTAGTCACCAGGACCCAGTCCTGTATGGAATCTGCCGAAAGGAATCGCTTCGTACGAAGCCACCATTTTTCCCAGGACTCTCGTGCATTGATGTACTGACACAGTTCCTGGTTTTAGGAGGTTCCTGACAAGTTCGGATAGCTCCTTTGCCTTCTCCTCTGGGAGAAATACCTTTTTCTGAACCGTGTCCAGAATCATGCCCAAAAACAACAGATGTGTTGTCGGAGTCAATTGAGATTTTGGAAGATTTAGAATCCACCCATGTTGCCGAAGCACTACTTGTGATAGTGCCACACTGGCTTCCAGCTGTTCTCTGGACTTTGCCCTTATTAGGAGATCGTCCAAGTACGGGATAATTAATACGCCTTTTCTTCGTAGAAGAACCATCATTTCGGTCATTACCTTGGTAAAGACCCGAGGAGCCGTGGACAAACCAAACGGCAGCGTTTGAAACTGATAATGACAGTCTTGTATCACGAACCTGAGATACCCTTGGTGTGAAGGGTAAATTGGGACATGTAGATAAGCATCTTTTATGTCCAAGGACACCATGAAGTCCCCCTCTTCCAGGTTTGCTATCACTGCTCTGAGTGACTCCATCTTGAACTTGAATTTCTGTATATACAGGTTCAAGGATTTCAGATTTAGAATAGGTCTTACCGAACCGTCCGGTTTCGGTACCACAAATAGTGTGGAATAATACCCCTTTCCCTGTTGTAGGAGGGGTACCTTGACTATCACCTGCTGAGAATACAGCTTGTGAATGGCTTCCAAAACCAACGTCCTTTCTGAGGGAGACGTTGGTAAAGCAGACTTTAGGAACCGGCGAGGAGGAGACCTTTCGAACTCCAGCATGTACCCCTGAGATATTATCTGCAGGACCCACGGGTCTACTTGTGAGTGATCCCATTGATTGCTGAAATTTTTGAGCCGACCCCCCACCGTTCCTAAGTCCACTTGTACAGCCCCAGCGTCATGCTGATGGCTTTGTAGAAACCGGGGCGGGCTTCTGTTCCTGGGTAGGGGCTGCTTGCTGCCCTTTCTTACCCTTTCCTCTGCCTCGCGGCAGATAAGACTGTCCTTTTGGTCGCTTTTTATAGGAGCGAAAGGACTGCGGCTGAAAAGACGGTGTCTTTTTCTGTTGGGAAGGAGTCTGAGGTAAAAAAGTGGATTTGCCGGCAGTTGCCGTGGCCACCAAGTCCGAAAGACCGACCCCAAACAATTCCTCTCCCTTGTATGGCAATACTTCCATATGCCTCTTGGAATCCGCATCACCTGACCACTGTCGCGTCCATAAACTTCTTCTGGCAGATATGGACATTGCGCTTACTCTTGATGCTAGAGTACAAACATCTCTCTGAGCATCTCGCATATAAAGAAAAGCATCCTTTAATTGCTCTAGAGTCAATAAAATACTGTCCCTATCCAGGGTATCAATATTTTCAGTCAGAGAATCCAACCACACTACCCCAGCACTGCACATCCAGGCTGAGGCTATTGCCGGTCGCAGTATAACACCAGTATGCGTGTATATACTCTTCAGTGTAGTTTCCAGCCTCCTATCTGCTGGATCCTTGAGGGCGGCCGTATCAGGAGACGGCAACGCCACTTGCTTTGATAAACGTGTGAGCGCCTTATCCACCCTAGGGGGTGTTTCCCAGCGCGCCCTAACCTCTGGTGGGAAAGGGTATAATGCCAATAACTTCTTTGAAATTGGCAATTTTCTATCGGGGGTAACCCACGCTTCATCACACACATCATTCAATTCCTCTGATTCTGGGAAAAATACAGGCAGTTTTTTAACCCCCCACATAATACCCCTTTTTGAGGTACCAGTAGTATCAGAGAGCTGCAAAGCCTCCTTCATTGCCGTGATCATATAACGTGTGGCCCTATTGGAAAATACGTTTACTTCCTCACCGTCGACACTAGATTCATCTGTGTCGGTACCCGTGTCGACTGACTGAGGTAAGGGACGTTTTACAGCCCCTGACGGTGTCTGAGATGCCTGAACCGGTACTAACTGGTTTGCCGGGCGTCTCATTTCGTCAACTGACTTTTGTAATGTGCTGACATTATCACGTAATTCCATAACCAAAGCCATCCATTCCGGTGTCGACTCCCTAGGGGGTGACATTACCATCATCGGCAATTGCTCTGCCTCCACACCAACTTCGTCCTCATACATGTCGACACACACGTACCGACACACACAGCAGCCACACAGTGAATGCTCTATTGAAGACAGGACCCTCCTAGCCCTTTGGGGAGACAGAGGGAGAGTTTGCCAGCACACACCAAAAGCGCTATACTGTATATAACAACCCTAGAAGGTGTTGTTTCTATATATGCGCTCTCAATATATAATTATATCGCCAATTTATGCCCCCCCTCTCTTTGTTACCCTGTTTCTGTAGTGCAGTGCAGGGGAGAGTCGTGGGAGCCTTCCTCACCAGCGGAGCCGTGCAGGAAAATGGCGCCGAGTGCTGAGGAGAATAAGCTCCGCCCCTTTTTCGGCGGCTTTTCTCCCGGTTTTTTTAATAAACTGGCCTGGGTTAAATACATACATATAGCCTTAATGGCTATATGTGATGTATTTATTTGCCTCTAAGGTACTCTATATTGCTGCCCAGGGCGCCCCCAGCAGCGCCCTGCACCCTCCGTGACCGAGATCCGTGAGCCGTGTAGCAACAATGGCGCACAGCTGCAGTGCTGTGCGCTACCTCTATGAAGACTGAAGTCTTCTGCCGCCTGTTTCCGGACCTCCGTTCTGCCGTTCTTCAGCGTCTGTAAGGGGGATCGGCGGCGCGGCTCCGGGACGAACCCCAGGCTGACCTGTGTTCCGACTCCCTCTGGAGCTCAGTGTCCAGTAGCCTAAGACTTCAATCCTCCTGCAGGCAGGTGAGTTGCAAGTCTCTCCCCTAAGTCCCTCGTTGCAGTGCTCCTGTCGCCAGCAGGAGACACTGATTAGAAACCTAAAAAAAAACTTTTCTAACTAGCTCTTTAAGAGAGCCACCTAGATTGCACCCTCTCGGACGGGCACAAAAACCTAACTGAGGCTTGGAGGAGGGTCATAGGGGGAGGAGCCAGTACACACCATGTGACCTAAAAGGCTTTTTAGATGTGCCCTGTCTCCTGCGGAGCCCGCTATTCCCCATGGTCCTGACGGAGTCCCCAGCATCCACTAGGACGTTAGAGAAAATAGGGATTTTCCCCAAGTTTATCACCTGCTCAGAGTTGGTGAATTTATATTAGCGGTTACAGTGAAACCGTTTTCACAGACAATTGAATAGGCGCTTTGGCGAATTTACAGCGATTTGCGGTAATTCAATGTCTTTTTGCCTGTGAAAACGCATTTTTGCTGGTAAATGAATTTTCCCCCATGCGGGGCAGCAGATCTGCGGCACACTTCATGTCTAAGAAATGGATATATAGAAGTTTATACTGGTTACCTGACCACCTTAACTATTGCAGAACTTTCAGTACTAGCCTGTAATCATCAGACTTTCTGCATATCGAATGTAGCAGCCATCAGCGCCCTGATCACACACCTAACAATGTAGTGGAATAGAAAATAATGCATGTGGAATTGTTCACCCTTCCTTATTGTGAATTGTATTCTATGAAAGGCCAATCCAGACTATCTACGCAGCCGTTAATTATAATGCAACAGCCATTTCCAGTGTCCTGACCATGCTGGAGGCTTTCCGTTGGTAACTCAACATTAATTCACTGCAAAAATAATTTCTTAACCTTCTGTGATCTCAAGACAAAAGCAGCATTCATATTGTCCCATGGCTAATATTACCAGGACCCTGGACTATTGTCCGTCAATCTGTCCAGGGTCTTCATGTGCAATATTCTCCAGTAGATGACACAAGTTATTCAGACCAGAAATATCTATTGTCTGGGTTGATGACTGTTTAATCTGTCGCTTTTCTGCCTCTTATCTGTAATGCAAATGTTACTCCATTAATGTAAGGAAAGGAGGAAAACAGGCATTGCAAACGCTGGAAGATGTAACTGGTCGAAACTGTGACATTACGTAACTAGACAAATCCCTTTGTATTTATTATAACAGAGAACAATGGGGCTGATTAAGTGAGGACGATATTCACACAGCCGCTGCGTCTTTCTAAGCAACAGCTGTGAAAAATCCTGCAAAAGTAAAAATATGCCATTGTCGCTTCTGTGCTCTGCTGCTGTGTCAACATCGGACGTCTGAATAACCATCAGGTTAGTCAGGACGTCCGGGGAAATCACAGTGACGTAGCCCGCAGAGCTGCCTCCGAGGATGCAGCCGCTGATTTCGGCACACCCAGAAAACACGTCCAACATGCTCCCATTTTCTGGAACTCTGTCTGTAAGCTCCCCCGAACACAATCATGCTGAGGCTTTTGGGGCACTGCGAGCAACATCGGAGATCGAGTTAAGGTATAGCGCTGACTCAGGCCCATTGTGGTGAGTGATTTTACCACTTTATACGTCCATGAACAAATTCATTTTATTCACCACTCCTCTCCTCTATTATAGATAAACTGGGGGTTCCCTAGCCACAAGTGCTCTCCCTCTAGCCAGACCTGTTATTGATTCGGATTAGCCACCCTCTGTCCAGAGATACCCACAGTACAGGAGTACTCATCTTTTACTCAGGGACACTCACAGTACAGGAGTACTCACTGTCTAGCCAGGGATACACACAGTACAGGAGTACTCACTGTCTAGCCAGGGATACACACAGTACAGGAGTACTCACTGTCTAGCCAGGGATACACACAGTACAGGAGTACTCACTGTCTAGCCAGGGATACACACAGTACAGGAGTACTCACTGTCTAGCCAGGGATACACACAGTTCAGGAGTACTCACTGTCTAGCCAGGGATACACACAGTAGAGGAGTACTCACTGTCTAGCCAGGGATACACACAGTTCAGGAGTACTCACTGTCTAGCCAGGGATACACACAGTACAGGAGTACTCACTGTCTAGCCAGGGATACACACAGTTCAGGAGTACTCACTGTCTAGCCAGGGATACACACAGTAGAGGAGTACTCACTGTCTAGCCAGGGATACCCACAGTTCAGGAATACTCACTGTCTAGCCAGGGATACACACAGTAGAGGAGTACTCACTGTCTAGCCAGGGATACACACAGTTCAGGAGTACTCACTGTCTAGCCAGGGATACACACAGTAGAGGAGTACTCACTGTCTAGCCAGGGATACACACAGTACAGGAGTACTCACTGTCTAGCCAGGGATACCCACAGTACAGGAGTACTCACTGTCTAGCCAGGGATACACACAGTACAGGAGTACTCACTGTCTAGCCAGGGACAACCACAGTACAGGAGTACTCACTGTCTAACCAGGGACACCCACAGTACAGGAGTACTCACTGTCTAACCAGGGATACCCACAGTACAGTAGTACCCACCTTCTATCCAGGGACAACCACAGTACAGGAGTACTCACTGTCTAGCCAGGGATACACACAGTACAGGAGTACTCACTGTCTAGCCAGGGATACACACAGTACAGGAGTACTCACTGTCTAGCCAGGGATACACACAGTACAGGAATACTCACTGTCTAGCCAGGGATACCCACAGTACAGGAGTACTCATCTTTTACTCAGGGACACTCACAGTACAGGAATACTCACTGTCTAGCCAGGGACACCCACAGTACAGGAGTACTCACTGTCTAGCCAGGGATACACACAGTACAGGAGTACTCACTATCTAACCAGGGATACACACAGTACAGGAGTACTCACTGTCTAACCGGGGACACCCACAGTTCAGGAGTACTCACTGTCTAGCCAGGGACACCCACAGTTCAGGAGTACTCACTGTCTAACCAGGGATACACACAGTACAGGAGTACTCACTGTCTAGCCGGGGACACCCACAGTACAGGAGTACTCACTGTCTAACCGGGGACACCCACAGTACAGGAGTACTCACTGTCTAACCGGGGACACCCACAGTACAGGAGTACTCACTGTCTAGCCGGGGACACCCACAGTACAGGAATACTCACTGTCTAGCCAGGGACACCCACAGTTCAGGAGTACTCACTGTCTAACCAGGGATACACACAGTACAGGAATACTCACTGTCTAGCCAGGGACACCCACAGTACAGGAATACTCACTGTCTAGCCAGGGATACACACAGTACAGGAGTACTCACTGTCTAGCCAGGGACACCCACAGTACAGGAGTACCCACTGTCTAGCCAGGGACACCCACAGTACAGGAGTACTCACTGTCTAACCAGGGATACACACAGTACAGGAGTACTCACTGTCTAACCAGGGACACCCACAGTTCAGGAGTACTCACTGTCTAACCAGGGATACACACAGTACAGGAATACTCACTGTCTAACCGGGGACACCCACAGTACAGGAGTACTCACTGTCTAGCCAGGGACACCCACAGTTCAGGAGTACTCACTGTCTAGCCAGGAATACACACAGTACAGGAGTACTCACTGTCTAGCCAGGGATACACACAGTAGAGGAGTACTCACTATCTAACCAGGGATACACACAGTACAGGAGTACTCACTGTCTAACCGGGGACACCCACAGTTCAGGAGTACTCACTGTCTAACCAGGGATACACACAGTACAGGAATACTCACTGTCTAGCCAGGGATACACACAGTTCAGGAGTACTCACTGTCTAGCCAGGGACACCCACAGTTCAGGAGTACTCACTGTCTAACCAGGGATACACACAGTACAGGAGTACTCACTGTCTAGCCGGGGACACCCACAGTACAGGAGTACTCACTGTCTAACCGGGGACACCCACAGTACAGGAGTACTCACTGTCTAACCGGGGACACCCACAGTACAGGAGTACTCACTGTCTAGCCAGGGACACCCACAGTACAGGAATTCTCACTGTCTAGCCAGGGATACACACAGTACAGGAGTACTCACTGTCTAGCCAGGGACACCCACAGTACAGGAGTACTCACTGTCTAGCCAGGGACACCCACAGTACAGGAATACTCACTGTCTAGCCAGGGATACACACAGTACAGGAGTACTCACTGTCTAGCCAGGGACACCCACAGTACAGGAGTACTCACTGTCTAGCCAGGGACACGCACAGTACAGGAGTACTCACTGTCTAGCCAGGGACACCCACAGTACAGGAGTACTCACTGTCTAGCCAGGGACACCCACAGTTCAGGAGTACTCACTGTCTAACCAGGGATACACACAGTACAGGAGTACTCACTGTCTAACCGGGGACACCCACAGTACAGGAGTACTCACTGTCTAGCCAGGGACACCCACAGTACAGGAATACTCACTGTCTAGCCAGGGACACCCACAGTTCAGGAGTACTCACTGTCTAGCCAGGGACACCCACAGTTCAGGAGTACTCACTCTCTAACCAGGGACACCCAGAGTACAGTAGTACCCACCTTCTATCCAGGGACAACCACAGTACAGGAGTACTTACTGTCTAGCCAGGGACACCCACATATCAGGAGTACTCACCTACTAACCAGGCACTCACACTGTTTGGAATTACACTAAATAAAGGGACCTCACTATTTGGGAGTACTCACCCTAGCCAGGGTCTCCCGCACTTTGGGGGTAATTCAGATCTGATCGCTGGGCTGCGTTTTTTGCTGCCCTGTGATCAGATAGTCACCGCCTACAGGGGGAGGAGAAAATGCTGTGCAGGTGTGCGATCGCTTCATTACCGGAGCTGCACAAAAATCAGTTTGTGCACTCTCTGCGCAACCTGGACTTACTCAGCTGTTGCAATGGGATTCTGCTGATCGGGGTCGGAGCTGACATCAGACACCCTCCCTGAAAACGCCTGATCCCGCCTGCGTTTTTACGGACACTCCCGGAAAACGGTCAGTTGCCACCCACAAGCGGCTTCTTCCTGTCAACCTCCTTGCGAACATCCGTGCGTTCACATTTTTCACACCACCCCGGCGCTAGGCGCAGATGCCTGTTGCTGTTGTGCGGCGCGCCAGCACACAGCAGTGCATACATATGCGCAGTTCCGATCTGATCGCCCGTTGTGCGAAAACGCCCAACAGCAATCAGATCTGATTTACCCCCTTTGGCAGTAGTCATGCTCTGATCAGGGAGCGGAATGGCTGTAGTTGCACCATATACTCACTGTATGATGACAACATGTAACATTTGGAAACTCTCAGCTCGGCGTAGACTCTGTTGTGCTATTATACTGTAGTAGTAACACTAGTAAACAGATATAAGGTCCTGACCAATCAAATATTCATCAGCTGAAGAGATTGTGTACATGAAACTAAAGCCAGACGCCTGATTTCCTCAGCGATTCCTCCCTTTATTTAATGGAACCCATTGTGGGAACTTGGAGGTGAATGTTCAGATCACTTGTATGTAGATGTGTACAGAGGCAGCATAGTATAAATAGGCAATATTAATTATCCATTAAGACCAAACTCTACCAGCGCTCCTAACATCCGTCCCGCTGGGGATCCCTCTGCCAGATGCGCATTTGTTTAGCTGAGAGAATAGCGAGTGTCTGCCAGCGCATTGTCAGGTTAACCCTTCTCTGTAATGTACTGTAGTCTATCTGCTAACAATCTACAGCGTAACCCAGTACTCCTCCTGGTTATAGCCTGCTTGAAACGGGTGTGGATCAGAAGATCGACAGTGTCTAGGTCGACAATGTTTAGGTCGACCACTATAGGTCGACAGTCACTAGGTTGACAGGGTTTGAAGGTCGACATGTTCTAGGTCAAAAGATCGACATGGGTTTTTCATGTTTTTTTGGTGTTGTTTTCTTCGTACAGTGACCGGGAAGCCCAATTAGTGCACCGTGTCCCCTCGCATGGCTCACTTCGCTCGCCATGCTTCGGACAGGTTACTATTCCCAATCGTAGTCTACGTGGAACGTTAAGTATGAAAAAGTTCAAAAAAAGATTTAAAAAAAAAAACCTCATGTCGACCGTTCGACCTGTTGACCTAGCACATGTCGACCTAGAAACACTGTCGACCTATAGTGGTCGACCTAGCACATGTCGACCTAGGCACTGTCGATCTTCAGACCGGATCCCGCTTGAAACACCCTGGTCCACAGGTAGCATGGTAATTATAGCCAGGGATTAGTTACACTGCAGTGCACTGGTTGGAATTATAGAGCCGTAGTATGACGAGACAGTACTGTAACACCAGCCAAGGATTACTCACACTACAGTACTGTAATTACAGCCGGGGATTCTTCACACTACAGTACTGTAATTACAGCCAGGGATTATTCACACTACAGTACTGTAACACCAGCCAAGGATTACTCACACTACAGTACTGTAATTACAGCCGGGGATTCTTCACACTACAGTACTGTAATTACAGCCAGGGATTATTCACACTACAGTACTGTAACACCAGCCAGGGATTATTCACACTACAGTACTGTAATTACAGCCGGGGATTCTTCACACTACAGTACTGTAATTACAGCCAGGGATTATTCACACTACAGTACTGTAACACCAGCCAAGGATTACTCACACTACAGTACTGTAATTACAGCCAGGGATTATTCACAGTACAGTACTGTAATTACAGCCAGGGATTATTCACACTACAGTACTGTAACACCAGCCAAGGATTACTCACACTACAGTACTGTAATTACAGCCAGGGATTATTCACACTACAGTACTGTAACACCAGCCAGGGATTGTTCACACTACAGTACTGTAATTACAGCCAGGGATTATTCACACTACAGTACTGTAACACCAGCCAGGGATTGTTCACACTACAGTACTGTAATTACAGCCAGGGATTATTCACACTACAGTACTGTAACACCAGCCAGGGATTATTCACACTACAGTACTGTAACACCAGCCAGGGATTATTCACACTACAGTACTGTAACACCAGACAGGGATTGTTCACACTACAGTACTGTAATTATAGCCAGAGATTATTCACACTACAGTACTGTAACACCAGCCAGGGATTGTTCACACTACAGTACTGTAATTACAGCCAGAGATTGTTCACACTACAGTACTGTAATTACAGCCAGGGATTATTCACACTACAGTACATTAACACCAGCCAGGGATTGTTCACACTACAGTACTGTAATTACAGCCAGGGATTATTCACACTACAGTACTGTAACACCAGCCAGGGATTGTTCACACTACAGTACTGTAATTACAGCCAGGGATTATTCATACTACAGTACTGTAACACCAGCCAGGGATTATTCACACTACAGTACTGTAATTATAGCCAGGGATTGTTCACACTACAGTACTGTAATTATAGCCAGGGATTGTTCACACTACAGTACTGTAATTATAGCCAGGGATTGTTCACACTACAGTACTGTAACACCAGCCAGGGATTGTTCACACTACAGTACTGTAACACCAGCCAGGGATTATTCACACTACAGTACTGTAATTACAGCCAGGGATTATTCACACTACAGTACTGTAACACCAGCCAGGGATTATTAACACTACAGTACTGTAACACCAGCCAGGGATTATTTACACTACAGTACTGTAATTATAGCCAGGGATTATTCACACTACAGTACTGTAATTATAGCCAGGGATTGTTCACACTACAGTACTGTAATTATAGCCAGGGATTGTTAACACTACAGTACTGTAACACCATCCAGGGATTGTTCACACTACAGTACTGTAACACCAGCCAGGGATTATTCACACTACAGTACTGTAATTACAGACAGGGATTATTCACACTACAGTACTGTAACACCAGCCAGGGATTATTCACACTACAGTACTGTAACACCAGCCAGGGATTGTTCACACTACAGTACTGTAATTATAGCCAGGGATTGTTCACACTACAGTACTGTAATTATAGCCAGGGATTGTTCACACTACAGTACTGTAATTATAGCCAGGGATTGTTCACACTACAGTACTGTAATTATAGCCAGGGATTGTTCACACTACAGTACTGTAATTATAGCCAGGGATTGTTCACACTACAGTACTGTAACATCAGCCAGGGATTATTAACACTACAGTACTGTAATTACAGCCAGGGATTATTAACACTACAGTACTGTAATTACAGCCAGGGATTATTAACACTACAGTACTGTAATTACAGCCAGGGATTATTAACACTACAGTACTGTAATTACAGCCAGGGATTATTCACACTACAGCACCATAACTCCAGCCAGGAATTATTCACATTACTGCACCATAACCGCTACCAGGGATTATTCACACTACTGCATGGTAACTACAGCCAGGAATTATTCCTGGCTGGAGTTATGGTGCTGTAGTGTGAATAATCCCTGGCTGGAGTTATGGTGCTGTAGTGTGAATAATTCCTGGCTGGAGTTATGGTGCAGTAGTGTGAATAATCCCTGGCTGGAGTTACGGTGCTGTAGTGTGAATAATCCCTGGCTGGAGTTATGGTGCTGTAGTGTGAATATTTCCTGGCTGGAGTGATGGTGCTGTAGTGTGAATAATTCCTGGCTGGATTTATGGTGCTGTAGTGTGAATAATTCCTGGCTGGAGTTATGGTGCAGTAGTGTGAATAATTCCTGGCTGGAGTTATGGTGCAGTAGTGTGAATAATTCCTGGCTGGAGTTATGGTGCTGTAGTGTGAATATTTCCTGGCTGGAGTTATGGTGCTGTAGTGTGAATAATTCCTGGCTGGATTTATGGTGCTGTAGTGTGAATAATTCCTGGCTGGAGTTGTGGTGTTGTAGTGTGAATAATCCCTGGCTGGAGCTATGGTATTGTAGTGTAAAAAAATCCCTGGCAGGAGTTATGGTGCAGTAATGTGAATAATCCCTGTCTGGAGTTATGGTGCAGTAGTGTGAATAATTCCTGGCTGGAGTTATGGTGCAGTAGTGTGAATAATTCCTGGCTGGAGTTATGCTGCTGTAGTGTGAATAATTCCTGGCTGGAGTTATGGTGCAGTAGTGTGAATAATTCCTGGCTGGATTTATGGTGCTGTAGTGTGAATAATTCCTGGCTGGAGTTATGGTGTTGTAGTGTGAATAATCCCTGGCTGGAGTTATGGTATTGTAATGTGAATAATTCCTGGCTGGAGTTATGGTGCTGTAGTGTGAATATTTCCTGTCTGGAGTTATGGTGTTGTAGTGTGAATAATTCCTGGCTGGAGTTATGTTGCTGTAGTGTGAATAATTCCTGGCTGGAGTTATGGTGTTGTAGTGTGAATAATCCCTGGCTGGAGTTATGGTGCTGTAGTGTGAATAATCCTGGCTGGAGTTATGGTGCTGTAGTGTGAATAATTCCTGGCTGGATTTATGGTGCTGTAGTGTGAATAATTCCTGGCTGGAGTTATGGTGTTGTAGTGTGAATAATCCCTGGCTGGAGTTATGGTGTTGTAGTGTGAATAATCCCTGGCTGGAGTTATGGTGCTGTAGTGTGAATAATTCCTGGCAGGAGTTATGGTGCAGTAGTGTGAATAATCCCTGGCTGGAGTTACGGTGCTGTAGTGTGAATAATCCCTGGCTGGAGTTATGGTGCTGTAGTGTGAATATTTCCTGGCTGGAGTGATGGTGCTGTAGTGTGAATAATTCCTGGCTGGATTTATGGTGCTGTAGTGTGAATAATTCCTGGCTGGAGTTATGGTGCAGTAGTGTGAATAATTCCTGGCTGGAGTTATGGTGCAGTAGTGTGAATAATTCCTGGCTGGAGTTATGGTGCTGTAGTGTGAATATTTCCTGGCTGGAGTTATGGTGCTGTAGTGTGAATAATTCCTGGCTGGATTTATGGTGCTGTAGTGTGAATAATTTCTGGCTGGAGTTGTGGTGTTGTAGTGTGAATAATCCCTGGCTGGAGCTATGGTATTGTAGTGTGAAAAAATCCCTGGCAGGAGTTATGGTGCAGTAATGTGAATAATCCCTGTCTGGAGTTATGGTGCAGTAGTGTGAATAATTCCTGGCTGGAGTTATGGTGCAGTAGTGTGAATAATTTCTGGCTGGAGTTATGCTGCTGTAGTGTGAATAATTCCTGGCTGGAGTTATGGTGCAGTAGTGTGAATAATTCCTGGCTGGATTTATGGTGCTGTAGTGTGAATAATTCCTGGCTGGAGTTATGGTGTTGTAGTGTGAATAATCCCTGGCTGGAGTTATGGTATTGTAATGTGAATAATTCCTGGCTGGAGTTATGGTGCTGTAGTGTGAATATTTCCTGTCTGGAGTTATGGTGTTGTAGTGTGAATAATTCCTGGCTGGAATTATGTTGCTGTAGTGTGAATAATTCCTGGCTGGAGTTATGGTGTTGTAGTGTGAATAATCCCTGGCTGGAGTTATGGTGCTGTAGTGTGAATAATTCCTGGCTGGAGTTATGGTGCAGTAGTGCGAATAATCCTGGCTGGAGTTATGGTGCTGTAGTGTGAATAATTCCTGGCTGGATTTATGGTGCTGTAGTGTGAATAATTCCTGGCTGGAGTTATGGTGTTGTAGTGTGAATAATCCCTGGCTGGAGTTATGGTGTTGTAGTGTGAATAATTCCTGGCTGGAGTTATGGTGCTGTAGTGTGAATATTTCCTGGCTGGAGTTATGGTGTTGTAGTGTGAATAATTCCTGGCTGGAGTTATGGTGTTGTAGTGTGAATAATTCCTGGCTGGAGTTATGGTGCTGTAGTGTGAATAATTCCTGGCTGGAGTTATGGTGCAGTAGTGTGAATAATCCTGTCTGGAGTTATGGTGCTGTAGTGTGAATAATTCCTGGCTGGATTTATGGTGCTGTAGTGTGAATAATTCCTGGCTGGAGTTATGGTGTTGTAGTGTGAATAATCCCTGGCTGGAGTTATGGTGTTGTAGTGTGAATAATTCCTGGCTGGAGTTATGGTGTTGTAGTGTGAATAATTCCTGGCTGAAGATATGGTGCTGTAGTGTGAATAATTCCTGGCTGGAGTTATGGTGCAGTAGTGTGAATAATTCCTGGCTGGAGTTATGGTGCAGTAGTGTGAATAATTCCTGGCTGGAGTTATGGTGCTGTAGTGTGAATATTTCCTGGCTGGAGTTATGGTGCTGTAGTGTGAATAATTCCTGGCTGGATTTATGGTGCTGTAGTGTGAATAATTCCTGGCTGGAGTTGTGGTGCTGTAGTGTGAATAATTCCTGGCTGGAGTTATGGTGCTGTAGTGTGAATAATTCCTGGCTGGATTTATGGTGCTGTAGTGTGAATAATTCCTGGCTGGAGTTATGGTGTTGTAGTGTGAATAATCCCTGGCTGGAGCTATGGTATTGTAGTGTGAAAAATCCCTGGCAGGAGTTATGGTGCAGTAATGTGAATAATCCCTGGCTGGAGTTATGGTGCTGTAGTGTGAATAATTCCTGGCTGGAGTTATGGTGCAGTAGTGTGAATAATTCCTGGCTGGAGTTATGGTGCTGTAGTGTGAATAATTCCTGGCTGGATTTATGGTGCTGTAGTGTGAATAATTCCTGGCTGGAGTTATGGTACAGTAGTGTGAATAATTCCTGTCTGGAGTTATGGTGTTGTAGTGTGAATAATTCCTGGCTGGAGTTATGGTGCTGTAGTGTGAATATTTCCTGGCTGGAGTTATGGTGTTGTAGTGTGAATAATTCCTGGCTGGAGTTATGGTGCAGTAGTGTGAATAATTCCTGGCTGGATTTATGGTGCAGTAGTGTGAATAATTCCTGGCTGAAGTTATGGTGTTGTAGTGTGAATAATCCCTGGCTGGAGTTATGGTGTTGTAGTGTGAATAATTCCTGGCTGGAGTTATGGTGCTGTAGTGTGAATATTTCCTGGCTGGAGTTATGGTGCAGTAGTGTGAATAATTCATGTCTGGAGTTATGCTGCTGTAGTGTGAATAATTCCTGGCTGGAGTTATGGTGCTGTAGTGTGAATAATTCCTGGCTGGAGTTATGGTGCAGTAGTGTGAATAATTCCTGGCTGGATTTATGGTGCTGTAGTGTGAATAATTCCTGGCTGGAGTTATGGTGTTGTAGTGTGAATAATCCCTTGCTGGAGTTATGGTATTGTAATGTGAATAATTCCTGGCTGGAGTTATGGTGCTGTAGTGTGAATATTTCCTGTCTGGAGTTATGGTGTTGTAGTGTGAATAATTCCTGGCTGGAGTTATGTTGCTGTAGTGTGAATAATTCCTGGCTGGAGTTATGGTGTTGTAGTGTGAATAATCCCTGGCTGGAGTTATGGTGCTGTAGTGTGAATAATTCCTGGCTGGAGTTATGGTACAGTAGTGTGAATAATCCTGGCTGGAGTTATGGTGCTGTAGTGTGAATAATTCCTGGCTGGATTTATGGTGCTGTAGTGTGAATAATTCCTGGCTGGAGTTATGGTGTTGTAGTGTGAATAATCCCTGGCTGGAGTTATGGTGTTGTAGTGTGAATAATTCCTGGCTGGAGTTATGGTGCTGTAGTGAATATTTCCTGGCTGGAGTTATGGTGTTGTAGTGTGAATAATTCCTGGCTGGAGTTATGGTGTTGTAGTGTGAATAATTCCTGGCTGGAGTTATGGTGCTGTAGTGTGAATAATTCCTGGCTGGAGTTATGGTGCAGTAGTGTGAATAATTCCTGGCTGGAGTTATGGTGCAGTAGTGTGAATAATTCCTGGCTGGAGTTATGGTGCAGTAGTGTGAATAATTCCTGGCTGGAGTTATGGTGCAGTAGTGTGAATACTCCTGGCTGGAGTTATGGTGCTGTAGTGTGAATAATTCCTGGCTGGATTTATGGTGCTGTAGTGTGAATAATTCCTGGCTGGAGTTATGGTGCAGTAGTGTGAATAATTCCTGGCTGGAGTTATGGTGCAGTAGTGTGAATACTCCTGGCTGGAGTTATGGTGCTGTAGTGTGAATAATTCCTGGCTGGATTTATGGTGCTGTAGTGTGAATAATTCCCGGCTGGAGTTATGGTGCTGTAGTGTGAATATTTCCTTGCTGGAGTTATGGTGTTGTAGTGTGAATAATTCCTGGCTGGAGTTATGGTGCTGTAGTGTGAATAATTCCTGGCTGGAGTTATGGTGCTGTAGTGTGAATAATTCCTGGCTGGAGTTATGGTGTTGTAGTGTGAATAATCCCTGGCTGGAGTTATGTTGCTGTAGTGTGAATAATTCCTGTCTGGAGTTTTGGTGTTGTAGTGTGAATATTTCCTGTCTGGAATTATGTTGCTGTAGTGTGAATAATTCCTGGCTGGAGTTATGGGGGGTCTATCCGAGTTGTTCGCTCGCTAGCAGATTTTAGCAGCATTGCACACGCTAGGCCGCCGCCCTCTGGGAGTGTATCTTAGTTTAGCAGAATAGCGAACGAAAAATTAGCAGAATTGCGAATAGAAAATTCTTAGCAGTTTCTGAGTAGTTCCAGACCTACTCACAGATTGCGATCAGCTCAGGCCGTTTCGTTCCTGGTTTGACGTCACAAGCACGCCCTGCGTTCGGCCAGCCACTCCCCCGTTTCTCCAGACACTCCCGCGTTTTTCTCTGACACGCCTGCGTTTTTCCGCACACTCCCACAAAATGGCCAGTTTCCGCCCAGAAACACCCACTTCCTGTCAATCACACTCCGAACACTACAACGATGAAAATTCTTCATTCGGACGTGAGTAAATCTACTAAATTTTGTGTTAAAATACTTAGCGCATGCGCACTGCGTACCATGCGCATGCGCATTTTAGCCTTAATCGCTCCGTTGCGAAAATCGGCAACGAGCGAACAACTCGGAATGACCCCATGGTGCAGTAGTGTGAATAATCCCTGGCTGGAGTTATGGTGCTGTAGTATGAATAATCCCTGGCTGGAGTTATGGTGTTGTAGTGTGAATAATCCCTGGCTGGAGTTATGGTGCTGTAGTGTGAATAATTCCTGGCTGGAGTTATGGTGCTGTAGTGTGAATAATTCCTAGCTGGAGTTACCGTGCTGTAGTGTGATTACAACCTGGCGGGGTTATGGTGCTAAAGTGTGAGCAGTGGCTGCAGTGGGAGCAGTGGTGCTGGCAGAAACTGCAGTAGGAGCAGTGGTGCTAGGAGAGGCGGCTACAATGAGAGGAGTGGTGCTGGGAGAGGATGCAGTGGGAGCAGTGGTGCTGAGAGAGACTGCAGTGGGAGCAGTGGTGCTGGGAGAGGCTGCAGTGGGAGCAGTGGTGCTGGGAGAGGCTGCAATGGGAGTAGTGGTGCTGGGAGATGCTGCAGTGGTGCTGGGAGAGATGGCAGTGGGAGCAGTGGTGCTGGGAGAGGCTGCAGTTGAAGCAGTGGTGCTGGGAGAGGCTGCAGTGAGAGGAGTGATGATGGGAGAGGCTGCAGTAGGAGCAGTGGTGCTGGGAGAGGCTACGGTGGGAGCAGTGGTGCTGAGAGAGGCTGCAGTGAGAGCAGTAGTGCTGGAAGAGGCTGCAGTGGTGCTGGGAGAGGCTGCAGTGGGAGTTGTGGTGCTGGGAGATGCTGCAGTGGTGCTGGGAGGCTGCAGTGGGAGCAGTGGCGCTGGGAGAGACTGCAGTGGGAGTAGTGGTGCTGGGAGATGCTGCAGTGGTGCTAGGAAAGGCGACAGTGGGAGCAGTGGTGCTGGGAGAGGCTGCAGTGGGAGTAGTGGTGCTGGGAGAGGCTGCAGTGGGAGCAGTGCTGCTGGGAGATGCTGCAGTGCTGCTAGGAGAGGCGGCAGTGGGAGCAGTGGTGCTGGGAGAGGCTGCAGTGGGAGTAGTGGTGCTGGGAGTTGCTGCAGTGGTGCTGGGAGAGGCTGCAGTGGGAGCAGTGGTGCTGGGAGAGGCTGCAGTGGGAGTAGTGGTGCTGGGAGATGCTGCAGTGGTGCTGGGAGAGGCTGCAGTGGGAGCAGTGGTGCTGGGAGAGGCTGCAGTGGGAGCAGTGGGGCTGGGAGAGGAGTGGTGCTGGAGAGGCTACAGTGGGAGCTTCGTTTAGATCTTCTCCTTTCCACCACTGAGGCATTTTCTGTTCTTCAGCTTCTTGCTTTGCTCTCTGACCCGTTCTGGCCGGGGCCGCCTCCTCTTCCTTTTTCCACTGGGGCTTCTTCCTTCGTTAGCTCTTCCTTCTTCTTTTCATTAGGAGTCTTCTTTGCTCCTTTCGCATCACAGTGCAGCACCCCTCTCCCATCACAGCACCCTCTCCCATCACAGCACCCTCTCCCATCACAGCACCTTCTCCCATCATAGCAACCCTCATAGGGCAGCACCTTCACAGCTTTAGGGTCATCCCTGGCAATCACTCTGGCTGCCATGTTGTTAATCCAGCTCTGAGTACCACTCACATCATCCGACTAGAGGCTGAACTTGGATGTGACGCAGAATATGCAGACGTAGACCTCTGTGCACTTTGTGTACTGAGATGCTCTCAGAGAGAGACCTTGATTGCATGGACCACCTAGCCACAACACCGAAGTGCTCGTTCCTTATTCATCCAGTCTATGTCATAAATATCAGCCACTGTGTGTACGTGATTGGTACAGGATTATAACTACGATGTCCTCTGCAGAGTATCTCTTCACCTACCTGTATGACTTCTGCAGAGTATTTCCTCACCTGTGTCCCTGCAGAGTATCTCTTCACCTATGTCTTCTGCAGAGTATTTCCTTGATTATGTCCCTGCAGAGTATCCCCTCACCTATGTCCCCTGTAGAGTATCACCTTGCCTATGTCCCCTGCAGAGTGCAGAGTATATCCTCACCAAAGTCTCCTGCAGAGTATTTCCTCGCCTATATCCCTGCAGAGTATCTACTCACTTATGTCTTCTGCAGAGTATTTCCTCACCTGTGTCCCCTGCAGAGTATCTCCTCACCTATATCTTCTGCAGAGTATTTCTTCACCTGTGTTGCCAGCAGAGTATCTCCTGACCTATGACCCCTGCAGAGTATCTCCTCACCTATATCTCTTCCAGAACATCTTGCCATACAGTACAGCCATATTCATCATATCTTTTTTCAGAAATCAGGAGAATATCTAAAGTTTCCTGAGATAAAGGAAGAAATATTCCAGTGACCTAACAATGACATAAAGGTTACAGAAACTTCCCCTCGGGGAACGAGGGAGAAAATAAAGACGCTTGTGCCATTTAGAGTGAGATTTTATCTGTCCAGAAACCACATCAGTGTGGTCACTTAAAAGATCTCATCACAGTGGATGATCCAGACTGAGGTCATTTACTGCAGCAGCTCGTAACATAAATGCAAAATGCTTCATACTTCAGGGTAAGGCTGCTCCGGCACCAGCCGTATAACGGGGCACAGCACTTGGCAGCTTTAAGACTTGTTTTGAACACACGCATGTCACGTGCCTTAAGTTTTGTAAGGGAGATGGTGATGTTGCAGCTTTCCAGACACAAAGGAATACAATCATTATCTGATGTGACAAGAGACACGACTCTCTACTCCGAGTCCATCGATCCACAGCTCTTTCTGTCACGCAAAGTTTTACACTGTTCTGAAAGCCGGGAGTAGAGAGAGAGAGAGAGAGAGAGTGTGTGTGTGTGTGTGTGTGTGTGTGTGTGTGTGTGTGTGTGTGTGTGTGTCTCAGACGGTGTGTGTGAGTTAGTGTCTTCAGAGTTGTTCACAGTTTATGTCTGAGCGCCAACATAGAAAGCACCTGAGCAACGAAACAGCATTTAGCTACCTACTGTATGCAGAGAAAGCAGCAAACGCCAGATACAGCCAACGCTATACGTAGGCCGCAAAGGCTGCAGGTAACAGAAGCAGATGCGGTAGGAGGTGTGGGGTCACTGTGAGTACAAAGATGGACAGCAACATGGTACACAAGCCTTCCAAAATGAGTAGGAAACATGCCAGATATTGTATTGTTAAGTAACTGTGGTCCTGTTACTGGATCCCAACCACAGAATTTACACATGTAGGGGGTAATTCCAAGTTGATCGCAGCAGGAAATTTTTTAGCAGTTGGGCAAAACCATGTGCACTGCAGGGGGAGAGTTAGATTTGGGTGGGTTATTTTGTTTCTGTGCAGGGTAAATACTGGCTGCTTTATGTTTACACTGCAATTTAGATTGCAGATTGAACTCACCACACCCAAATCTATCTCTCTCTCTGCACATGTTATATCTGCCTCCCCTGCAGTGCACATGGTTTTGCCCAATTGCTAACAAAGTTCCTGCTACGATCAACTCAGAATTACCCCCGTAGTTCGGTATAATTGGGGTTTGTCTTAGATGCATTTGTAGCTAGGTACAAGCCATCTTCATCATCAGTGCGCAACTCGGGGCAAGTACCTTGAAGTCATACCCCTCCAAACATGTGCCATTGCAGCTGCTAGGCGGCCATCTTGGGACACATTTGGTGTCCACATGCACTGACTGTGCTATGACCCTGCTCCGTCTGGTGACAGCAGAAAAAATAATCCAATATTTACTTATTGATGAACCAATATTTTTTAAGAAACCAATATCCATTTGTTATTTTATAACAGGAAGGGTAACAATGTATTTATTATGAGGGAAACATTTGTATCATGATGGTGGCCCCATTTAAAGTGCGCAGCATACACTTGCCATCCTGTGCCGCTGTCCTGTCACCGTGACCCGGGATACATAGGCTTCCACATGCTGTGCACAGGGAAGACTATTGTCATTGAAAGCTACCACATCTCTTTATAGAGCACAGTGGTAGCCCTTTGTAGATGAAGGGAAGCCATATTACCAGTGAAACCACCTGAAAGGGCTTTTCTAATTAAGGGGGACATTTACTAAGCAGTGGTAAGAGTGGAGAAATGAGCCAGTGGAGAAGTTGCGCCATCAACCAATCAGCAGCTCTGTATCATTTTATAGTATGCAAATTATAGATGTTACTTCAGTGCTGATTGGTTGCCATGGGCATCTTCTCAACTGGCTCACTTCTCTGCTCTTATCACTGCTTAGTAAATGTTCCCCTGAGGCTCAATGTGTTGTTAGCATCTGTGTGTCTGGGTTTCTTTAAAGCTGTGTCCAGGGCTATCGCCATGCTACTTTTTTTACTATGTTATTTTTTTTTCCAGTGACAACCTTCCCAGGGTGTGTCATGAAATGTCGGTATTCAGAATGTCGGTACCAGAATGTCCACAGGTTCTGAATATTAAGCGTCAGGATGTCGGCAAGCATCATTCAACATGGTAAAAATGTTGACATGTGCCTAATGTTGACATTTAACATGTCTATGCCAGAATGTCGACATTTTTTGTTGTTGCATATTTTAGCCTAACTCTAAAAATAACCCCAAAATGTGCTATGAACATGTCAGCTTGTTAAATGTCAGCATTTTGACCACGTCAGCATTTTTGAATGTTGACCTAATGTCCAGGTCGGAACCTGTCATCATCCTGACTGCAGCCCGCTTTTCCATACCATGGGGCACTCTACTTGGGTCACAGTGGTGCATGTACTGCCATAGTCCTGCTTTTGCTATGCCCGTCTCAGGAAGGCGACATAGCCAGTAAAGAGCGAATTATAGCAGAAAAGTAATAAGCAGACTTTCTAAATGGTTATAGAGACCTAGAATTGGAGGACAGGATAGATCCTACAGGCCCACCTAGTCCGCCCTTTATTCTGTGTTGCTAGTTTCCCTCCATCGATGTCCCAATTTGCACGTGTATTTTTCTGACACCTTCGCTGCATTCCACCGAAGCCGTTAAGAACCTGTGAGTGTTATATATGGGGGTAGGTAATAGGCTGTACAGCGCTGGGATCCAATATGGTAGGGTGGAAGAAGACAATACAGTCTCCTTTAATGCCCCCCCTCCATCTGGGAGATTAACCCACATTGACTTTGTAGCTGCCCCGAGCACTGCTCCGCTCTGTTTGTCTGTATTTCCAGATGACCTACACTAATGAGGCCGCTGACATTTGATATCTGCGGACAATGCATTTTAATTTGACCACTGAAATGTCACCGATGCTCCCTGACAATCCGGCATCTCCGACGTGCAAATGGGGACCTTACAGAGGATTTCTAGTTCACATGTTGATTCAACATAACCTCTTAGTTATAGCCGGATTATAAGGGGGTCAGGACACCACAGAGACCCCCCCCCTCGCATGAAGTGACTCATGGACACTGCAGCTGCAACATGATGTGTGCCGGTCACAGGGAGCTGTGTTTGCCTGGAGCTTTGGCCAAGGCGGGCAGCTATACCATCGGGCAGTCTGTGCAATATCTCCCACTGTGCACAGGTGCAGACACTTTGGATCATTACATATTAGTGGCAGGGGTCCTCACTGGTTACCTGACCCTTGCACAACAGCCGGGATTAGTACAGCTTCTGTATCCCTCTAATGGCCAGCCTTAGTGTGGGCAGATGTACCCGCTCGTGTACATCCCAGCAACGTCGATTTACCGATGATTTATCTTTAACTATAAATGATACAGATCACTTCTCTAGTAAGAGGGATGAAATGATGAGACTATTTATTTGTAATTTGCTTCAGATCACCTGTGTACAATTCATTTTTACTAAGGCTAACAAACGGGCTTCCCAGTCCGTGTAATGCTTCTTATCTATCAAGACTGATCCTATCAATGACAGAGCCTGTCATCCGGGCTGCAGTACTGTTGTCCCGATATACAGCCATGCAGGGGGCATTATAAGCACACAGGGGTCTATTTACAAAGCCCTTTCTCGGGCGTCTACAGTGCCATGCAGTCTGGGAGCAGGTAATATGTCTTTATCGATCCATCAATTCTCAGTCACTGGCAGGGTAATTACTAATAATTAAAGCTATGGATACGGGGGCCGTCAGCTGGTGTGAGGAGACTATTATTCATTTAATTTTAAGTAACCCTAAATTATCTTCCTTCTGCATAAATGTCTTGTGAATTGGGTGCACGGGCCAAAGTCGTCAGATGCCTGCGGTAACCCCTCTTCCCCTCGCTTTCATGGTGGTTAGTTTAACAAGCGGCAAGAAGCATAACTTATGCCAACTCAGTATGGCGTCAGATATTCCCACAATTGAGGACCAGCGTAGCCAAAGAGTCATTGCTGGATTACATCCGGGTCAAATCACTGTGTCTTGTGTGAACACCGATGGCACTAAGTATACCGATACAGTATTGGCTACCGGTAATGATTGCAGGAATAAAAGGTATCGGAATCCTCCAATGAGAAAATGTGCAAATGATTGTCACCCTGATTTCTGAAGTCCCAATATCTGTAGATGGTGATCCGGTCACATGGTCAAATGCCGACATGTTTACAATGTCAACTGCTAGGGTTAGGCGGGAGGCTTAGGGTTAGGCTGCAAGGGGATGGCTAGGGATAGGCCGGCGAGGGGGTTAGGGTTAAACACTAGTGGGGATTAGGCTGTGGGTGGATTTGGGATAAACAATGGTGGGGGAGGGGAGTAGGGATTTGGGACCGAACATTTACTGGAATGCCGCACGGCAGATGTCTGCGCCAGAACTGCACGTCACGTCTGGTCCAGGAGATGTTACAGCAGCGTAATTATATTCTTTATGCCCGTGTTATGATGACAAATCCAGTTCCCAGCCGGTTATAATCCGAGTAGGTTCGGTGACAGAACCCTGGAATCTATAGAGGTTATAATAGGCAGCCAAAGTCAGAGATTACTTGCGGGTTTGTTGTTTATGCCAGTAATAAACACCCCACTGACAGAGTGCATCAGAGAAATGAGTAACAGTGATTCCAGGGGAAGGGCTAAAATAAAAGGGTGTTATGACCTTTCCAGCAATGTTACACAGGTACTTCCCGCAAAGCTCGTTGTGCTTTTAATGACCACCTTGGGCTGTGTCACCTTCTGGGTCCTTCCCCTGGAAAGCCTGGCGCGAGCCGCAGACATACATATCTTTTAATAAGGTGTCGCTAGCAGCAAATGGCATCTCGCAGCAATTAGTGTCACCACTGCTGAAAAACTGAGGGGACATGCAAGGAAAGTGAGCTAATTCCTGCGTGTGTGTGTTCTGCGGGCGATTTATGGGTGGTCATAGAGGGCGAGCCGAGTGAGACTGACAGAAAAGAGAGGCAGAGAAAGGTGAGAGAGAGAATGAGGCTGCCAAAGTAAGATAAATAAGGAACCATTGCACTTATTTATCTATGAGTGATACATTTCACTGTGTGATAAATTGCACCATCCAATCAGCTCCTAACTGTCATTTTTCAAACACAGCCTGTAACATGGAAGTTAGAAGCTGATTGGCTGGTGCAATTTATCACTCACAATGAAATTTATCTCTTATTGATAAATACAGGCACGTATACCTTATAGAAAATATATCAATACACAATAGTATGTGAATTAATCCACCTAATTTACTCAGGACATATCATTTACATTTATTCACCATATCTTCAATTGCTCATTACAACACTATATAAAGCATGAAGCATATATGAGTTTAAAGCATCAGAATGACTTTTCTTTCAACCCTTTTGTCGAAAACAACATCTGTGTGTTACAAAAGATTTTAGTTAATATAATAGAAATGTAGTGATGAGCGGGTTCGGTTTCTCGGAAACCGAACCCCCCCGAACTTCACCCGGGTCCGAGGCATACTCGGATTCTCCCGTATGGCTCGGTTAACCCGAGCGCGCCCGAACGTCATCATCCCGCTGTCGGATTCTCGCGAGATTCGGATTCTATATAAGCAGCCGCGCGTCGCCGCCATTTTCACTCGTGCATTGGAAATGTTAGGGAGAGGACGTGGCTGGCGTCCTCTCCGTTATTGTTTAACTTGATTGTGCACTATTGCTTAATTGTGGGGAGGGCTGGGGAGCAGCTGTATAATATAGGAGGAGTACAGTGCAGAGTTTTGCTGATTAGTGACCACCAGTTATCCGTTCTCTGCCTGAAAAAAACGCTCCATATCTGTGCTCAGTGTGCTGCATATATCTGTGCTCACACTGCTTAATTGTGGGGACTGGGGAGCAGCTGTATTATATAGCAGGAGTACAGTGCAGAGTTTTGCTGACAGTGACCACCAGTATACGTTGTCTGCCTGAAAAACACTCCATATCTGTGCTCAGTGTGCTGCTTTATTGTGGGGACTGGGGACCACCAGTATAATATTATATAGGAGGAGTACAGTGCAGAGTTTTGCTGACCAGTGACCACCAGTATATAATATATAGCATTACGGTACAGTAGGCCACTGCTGTACCTACCTCTGTGTCGTCATTAAGTAAACTATCCATCTACATTCTATACCTGTGGTGCATTTCAGTTGTGCAGTTTGCTGACACAGTGACCACCAGTATACTATATATAGCAGTACGGTACGGAAGGCCACTGCTGTACCTACCTCTGTGTCGTCATTAAGTATACTATCCATCTACATTCTATACCTGTGGTGCATTTTAGTTTTGCAGTTTGCTGATACAGTGACCACCAGTATACTATATATAGCAGTACGGAAGGCCACTGCTGTACCTACCTCTGTGTCGTCATTAAGTATACTATCCATCTACATTCTATACCTGTGGTGCATTTCAGTTGTGCAGTTTGCTGACACAGTGACCATCAGTATACTATATATAGCAGTACGGTACGGAAGGCCACTGCTGTACCTACCTCTGTGTCGTCATTAGGTATACTATCCATCTACATTCTATACCTGTGGTGCGTTTTAGTTTTGCAGTTTGCTGACACAGTTACCACCAGTATACTATATATAGCAGTACGGAAGGCCACTGCTGTACCTACCTCTGTGTCGTCATTAAGTATACTATCCATCTACATTCTATACCTGTGGTGCATTTTAGTTTTGCAGTTTGCTGACACAGTGACCACCAGTATACTATATATAGCAGTACGGTACGGAAGGCCACTGCTGTACCTACAGTCTAAATATTTCTAAAATACACAGCGCTTTATGATAATACCACCAAGAAATCTGTTAATTACTACCCATAATTGATTAAAAAACACACCTAATCTCTACTGCTCCCACCGGTGGTACTGTTCCACCAATTACCAAAAACCACAAAATATATTTAAACAAGGGAGCGCTAAGAACAGGGTCAGTTTAAATCACACATTTATTACAATCCACATATAAACAGCAAATAAAATCAAGGATAATATCCGGATATTAAAAACAATATAGTGCACTCTTTATTTAGTCCCATGCCCTGAGCTCGAATTAGTAATTGTCTATTCACACGGATAGATCCGTACAATCTCCACTGGTACGCATTAATTGTGTCCAATTGTAACCATGCTGTCTTGATAATTAATTGGCTTTAGACAAGGCAACCTTCTTATTATTTGTATCCAGCAAAAATGTATCAGTCACTGGAAGGCTCCTTAATAGATAGCAGTAGGGGGAGAGCGCTGTGTAGTAAATGGATGCACAGCGGTATGCTACGACCCCTACGTCCCAGCCGCAGCACGTCTTTTGAAAGGTTACTCACAGCCACCTCTGCTTCCCTCGGGGTGCAGACCGTTTTGCACTTGGTCCTGCTGTTGCTTTATCCCCGGTCAGGTTTCCATTGCGCTGCGTGCGGTAGTGGGATCCGTTCGTGAAAGAGCTCCGGGCACCGGAATCCAAGTAGTGAACGCCCCTCTTACGCGTTTCTCTGCCCACGGGGCCAGCGGTTTCCTCAGAGAGTTATCCCAGCAGTATAACCAGTCCCTTTTTATGCTGGGATAAGCCAATCATTATACTGATTGATTAAATTACACTCTGCTGTTTTAAATACATGGAACTTACTTAATATAATTGTTTAAAAGCATTTAAATCATATATAAAAAGTGTCAACAGTTTCTTATGGTGGTACAAACATCATTCAACAATCATATATGCATATGTTCGATTTAAACAAAACTAATCATTTTGATTTAACCTAATTGAACCCAATTATCTAAAACTGACCAGGAGAAAGTCAAATCAATGTTGGAAGCTCGTTCTCAAGTGAACTGCTCTCGTGGCTCAGAGGGAGCTTCACCAGCTCATAGATTACACAGCCTCCAAAACCACAGGATCAATTCCATCATAAACCTAATTTTCTATCAGAATCATATTTCGGATATTTATAGCTTAATTAATTTTTATTATTAGGTTTTCACACCTCCATCATCCACTACAAATATCTCTTCAATGATTCAATAGATACCTGATGATATTTGTATCTCATCATTCCATTGTTATAATGTTAAGAGATTATTCACCCTTTTTTTTATATTTAAAGTAGAGATGAGCGGGTTCGGTTTCTCTGAAACCGAACCCGCACGAACTTCATGTTTTTTTCACGGGTCCGAGCAGACTCGGATCCTCCCGCCTTGCTCGGTTAACCCGAGCGCGCCCGAACGTCATCATGACGCTGTCGGATTCTCGCGAGACTCGGATTCTATATAAGGAGCCGCGCGTCGCCGCCATTTTCACACGTGCATTGAGATTGATAGGGAGAGGACGTGGCTGGCGTCCTCTCCATTAGAAATTAGATTAGAAGAGAGAGAGAGATTGTGCAGAGTCAGACAGAGTTTACCACAGTGACCAGTGCAGTTGTTGTTAGTTAACTTTTATTTATTTTAATATAATATATCCGTTCTCTGCTATATCCGTTCTCTGCCTGAAAAAAAACGATACACAGCAGCAGCCAGTCACACAGTGTGACTCAGTCTGTGTGCACTCAGCTCAGCCCAGTGTGCTGCACATCAATGTATAAAAGGCAAAGCTTATAATAATTGTGGGGGAGACTGGGGAGCACTGCAGGTTGTTATAGCAGGAGCCCCCAGGAGTACATAATATATTATATTAATTTAAAATTAAACAGTGCACACTTTTGCTGCAGGAGTGCCACTGCCAGTGTGACTAGTGGTGACCAGTGCCTGACCACCAGTATAGTAGTATATTGTTGTATGTATTGTATACTATCTCTTTATCAACCAGTCTATATTAGCAGCAGACACAGTACAGTGCGGTAGTTCACGGCTGTGGCTACCTCTGTGTCGGCAGTCGGAACTCGGCAGGCAGTCCGTCCATCCATAATTGTATTACAATATATACCACCTAACCGTGGTATTTTTTTTTCTTTCTTTATACCGTCGTCATAGTGTCATACTAGTTGTTACGAGTATACTACTATCTCTTTATCAACCAGTGTACAGTGCGGTAGTTCACGGCTGTGGCTACCTCTGTGTCGGCAGTCGGCAGGCAGTCCGTCCATCCATAATTGTATTATTATTATAATATATACCACCTAACCGTGGTTTTTTTTTTCATTCTTTATACCGTCGTCATAGTGTCATACTAGTTGTTACGAGTATACTACTATCTCTTTATCAACCAGTGTACAGTGCGGTAGTTCACGGCTGTGGCTACCTCTGTGTCGGCAGTCGGCAGGCAGTCCGTCCATCCATAATTGTATTATTATTATAATATATACCACCTAACCGTGGTTTTTTTTTCATTCTTTATACCGTCGTCATAGTGTCATACTAGTTGTTACGAGTATACTACTATCTCTTTATCAACCAGTGTACAGTGCGGTAGTTCACGGCTGTGGCTACCTCTGTGTCGGCAGTCGGCAGGCAGTCCGTCCATCCATAATTGTATTATTATTATAATATATACCACCTAACCGTGGTTTTTTTTTCATTCTTTATACCGTCGTCATAGTGTCATACTAGTTGTTACGAGTATACTACTATCTCTTTATCAACCAGTGTACAGTGCGGTAGTTCACGGCTGTGGCTACCTCTGTGTCGGCAGTCGGCAGGCAGTCCGTCCATCCATAATTGTATTATTATTATAATATATACCACCTAACCGTGGTTTTTTTTTCATTCTTTATACCGTCGTCATAGTGTCATACTAGTTGTTACGAGTATACTACTATCTCTTTATCAACCAGTGTACAGTGCGGTAGTTCACGGCTGTGGCTACCTCTGTGTCGGCAGTCGGCAGGCAGTCCGTCCATCCATAATTGTATTATTATTATAATATATACCACCTAACCGTGGTTTTTTTTTCATTCTTTATACCGTCGTCATAGTGTCATACTAGTTGTTACGAGTATACTACTATCTCTTTATCAACCAGTGTACAGTGCGGTAGTTCACGGCTGTGGCTACCTCTGTGTCGGCAGTCGGCAGGCAGTCCGTCCATCCATAATTGTATTATTATTATAATATATACCACCTAACCGTGGTTTTTTTTTCATTCTTTATACCGTCGTCATAGTGTCATACTAGTTGTTACGAGTATACTACTATCTCTTTATCAACCAGTGTACAGTGCGGTAGTTCACGGCTGTGGCTACCTCTGTGTCGGCAGTCGGCAGGCAGTCCGTCCATCCATAATTGTATTATTATTATAATATATACCACCTAACCGTGGTTTTTTTTTCATTCTTTATACCGTCATAGTGTCATACTAGTTGTTACGAGTATACTACTATCTCTTTATCAACCAGTGTACAGTGCGGTAGTTCACGGCTGTGGCTACCTCTGTGTCGGCAGTCGGCAGGCAGTCCGTCCATCCATAATTGTATTATTATTATAATATATACCACCTAACCGTGGTTTTTTTTTCATTCTTTATACCGTCATAGTGTCATACTAGTTGTTACGAGTATACTACTATCTCTTTATCAACCAGTGTACAGTGCGGTAGTTCACGGCTGTGGCTACCTCTGTGTCGGCAGTCGGCAGGCAGTCCGTCCATCCATAATTGTATTATTATTATAATATATACCACCTAACCGTGGTTTTTTTTTCATTCTTTATACCGTCATAGTGTCATACTAGTTGTTACGAGTATACTACTATCTCTTTATCAACCAGTGTACAGTGCGGTAGTTCACGACTGTGGCTACCTCTGTGTCGGCAGTCGGCAGGCAGTCCGTCCATCCATAATTGTATTATTATTATAATATATACCACCTAACCGTGGTTTTTTTTTCATTCTTTATACCGTCATAGTGTCATACTAGTTGTTACGAGTATACTACTATCTCTTTATCAACCAGTGTACAGTGCGGTAGTTCACGGCTGTGGCTACCTCTGTGTCGGCAGTCGGCAGGCAGTCCGTCCATCCATAATTGTATTATTATTATAATATATACCACCTAACCGTGGTTTTTTTTTCATTCTTTATACCGTCATAGTGTCATACTAGTTGTTACGAGTATACTACTATCTCTTTATCAACCAGTGTACAGTGCGGTAGTTCACGGCTGTGGCTACCTCTGTGTCGGCAGTCGGCAGGCAGTCCGTCCATCCATAATTGTATTATTATTATAATATATACCACCTAACCGTGGTTTTTTTATACCACCTAACCGTGGCAGTCCGTCCATAATTGTATACTAGTATCCAATCCATCCATCTCCATTGTTTACCTGAGGTGCCTTTTAGTTCTGCCTATAAAATATGGAGAACAAAAAAGTTGAGGTTCCAAAATTAGGGAAAGATCAAGATCCACTTCCACCTCGTGCTGAAGCTGCTGCCACTAGTCATGGCCGAGACGATGAAATGCCAGCAACGTCGTCTGCCAAGGCCGATGCCCAATGTCATAGTACAGAGCATGTCAAATCCAAAACACCAAATATCAGAAAAAAAAGGACTCCAAAACCTAAAATAAAATTGTCGGAGGAGAAGCGTAAACTTGCCAATATGCCATTTACCACACGGAGTGGCAAGGAACGGCTGAGGCCCTGGCCTATGTTCATGGCTAGTGGTTCAGCTTCACATGAGGATGGAAGCACTCAGCCTCTCGCTAGAAAACTGAAAAGACTCAAGCTGGCAAAAGCACCGCAAAGAACTGTGCGTTCTTTGAAATCCCAAATCCACAAGGAGAGTCCAATTGTGTCGTTTGCGATGCCTGACCTTCCCAACACTGGACGTGAAGAGCATGCGCCTTCCACTATTTGCATGCCCCCTGCAAGTGCTGGAAGGAGCACCCGCAGTCCAGTTCCTGATAGTCAGATTGAAGATGTCAGTGTTGAAGTACACCAGGATGAGGAGGATATGGGTGTTGCTGGCGCTGGGGAGGAAATTGACCAGGAGGATTCTGATGGTGAGGTGGTTTGTTTAAGTCAGGCACCCGGGGAGACACCTGTTGTCCGTGGGAGGAATATGGCCGTTGACATGCCAGGTGAAAATACCAAAAAAATCAGCTCTTCGGTGTGGAGGTATTTCACCAGAAATGCGGACAACAGGTGTCAAGCCGTGTGTTCCCTTTGTCAAGCTGTAATAAGTAGGGGTAAGGACGTTAACCACCTCGGAACATCCTCCCTTATACGTCACCTGCAGCGCATTCATAATAAGTCAGTGACAAGTTCAAAAACTTTGGGTGACAGCGGAAGCAGTCCACTGACCAGTAAATCCCTTCCTCTTGTAACCAAGCTCACGCAAACCACCCCACCAACTCCCTCAGTGTCAATTTCCTCCTTCCCCAGGAATGCCAATAGTCCTGCAGGCCATGTCACTGGCAAGTCTGACGAGTCCTCTCCTGCCTGGGATTCCTCCGATGCATCCTTGCGTGTAACGCCTACTGCTGCTGGCGCTGCTGTTGTTGCCGCTGGGAGTCGATGGTCATCCCAGAGGGGAAGTCTTAAGCCCACTTGTACTACTTCCAGTAAGCAATTGACTGTTCAACAGTCCTTTGCGAGGAAGATGAAATATCACAGCAGTCATCCTACTGCAAAGCGGATAACTGAGTCCTTGACAACTATGTTGGTGTTAGACGTGCGTCCGGTATCCGCCGTTAGTTCACAGGGAACTAGACAATTTATTGAGGCAGTGTGCCCCCGTTACCAAATACCATCTAGGTTCCACTTCTCTAGGCAGGCGATACCGAGAATGTACACGGACGTCAGAAAAAGACTCACCAGTGTCCTAAAAAATGCAGTTGTACCCAATGTCCACTTAACCACGGACATGTGGACAAGTGGAGCAGGGCAGGGTCAGGACTATATGACTGTGACAGCCCACTGGGTAGATGTATGGACTCCCGCCGCAAGAACAGCAGCGGCGGCACCAGTAGCAGCATCTCGCAAACGCCAACTCTTTCCTAGGCAGGCTACGCTTTGTATCACCGCTTTCCAGAATACGCACACAGCTGAAAACCTCTTACGGCAACTGAGGAAGATCATCGCGGAATGGCTTACCCCAATTGGACTCTCCTGTGGATTTGTGGCATCGGACAACGCCAGCAATATTGTGTGTGCATTAAATATGGGCAAATTCCAGCACGTCCCATGTTTTGCACATACCTTGAATTTGGTGGTGCAGAATTTTTTAAAAAACGACAGGGGCGTGCAAGAGATGCTGTCGGTGGCCAGAAAAATTGCGGGACACTTTCGGCGTACAGGCACCACGTACAGAAGACTGGAGCACCACCAAAAACTACTGAACCTGCCCTGCCATCATCTGAAGCAAGAAGTGGTAACGAGGTGGAATTCAACCCTCTATATGCTTCAGAGGTTGGAGGAGCAGCAAAAGGCCATTCAAGCCTATACAATTGAGCACGATATAGGAGATGGAATGCACCTGTCTCAAGTGCAGTGAAGAATGATTTCAACGTTGTGCAAGGTTCTGATGCCCTTTGAACTTGCCACACGTGAAGTCAGTTCAGACACTGCCAGCCTGAGTCAGGTCATTCCCCTCATCAGGCTTTTGCAGAAGAAGCTGGAGGCATTGAAGAAGGAGCTAACACGGAGCGATTCCGCTAGGCATGTGGGACTTGTGGATGCAGCCCTTAATTCGCTTAACAAGGATTCACGGGTGGTCAATCTGTTGAAATCAGAGCACTACATTTTGGCCACCGTGCTCGATCCTAGATTTAAAGCCTACCTTGGATCTCTCTTTCCGGCAGACACAGGTCTGCTGGGGTTGAAAGACCTGCTGGTGACAAAATTGTCAAGTCAAGCGGAACGCGACCTGTCAACATCTCCTCCTTCACATTCTCCCGCAACTGGGGGTGCGAGGAAAAGGCTCAGAATTCCGAGCCCACCCGCTGGCGGTGATGCAGGGCAGTCTGGAGCGACTGCTGATGCTGACATCTGGTCCGGACTGAAGGACCTGACAACGATTACGGACATGTCGTCTACTGTCACTGCATATGATTCTCTCAACATTGATAGAATGGTGGAGGATTATATGAGTGACCGCATCCAAGTAGGCACGTCACACAGTCCGTACTTATACTGGCAGGAAAAAGAGGCAATTTGGAGGCCCTTGCACAAACTGGCTTTATTCTACCTAAGTTGCCCTCCCACAAGTGTGTACTCCGAAAGAGTGTTTAGTGCCGCCGCTCACCTTGTCAGCAATCGGCGTACGAGGTTACATCCAGAAAATGTGGAGAAGATGATGTTCATTAAAATGAATTATAATCAATTCCTCCGCGGAGACATTGACCAGCAGCAATTGCCTCCACAAAGTACACAGGGAGCTGAGATGGTGGATTCCAGTGGGGACGAATTGATAATCTGTGAGGAGGGGGATGTACACGGTGATATATCGGAGGGTGAAGATGAGGTGGACATCTTGCCTCTGTAGAGCCAGTTTGTGCAAGGCGAGATTAATTGCTTCTTTTTTGGGGGGGGTCCAAACCAACCCGTCATATCAGTCACAGTCGTGTGGCAGACCCTGTCACTGAAATGATGGGTTGGTTAAAGTGTGCATGTCCTGTTTTGTTTATACAACATAAGGGTGGGTGGGAGGGCCCAAGGATAATTCCATCTTGCACCTCTTTTTTCTTTTCTTTTTCTTTGCATCATGTGCTGATTGGGGAGGGTTTTTTGGAAGGGACATCCTGCGTGACACTGCAGTGCCACTCCTAGATGGGCCCGGTGTTTGTGTCGGCCACTAGGGTCGCTTATCTTTCTCACACAGTCAGCTACCTCATTGCGCCTCTTTTTTTCTTTGCGTCATGTGCTGTTTGGGGAGGGTTTTTTGGAAGGGACATCCTGCGTGACACTGCAGTGCCACTCCTAGATGTGCCCGGTGTTTGTGTCGGCCACTAGGGTCGCTAATCTTACTCACACAGTCAGCTACCTCATTGCGCCTCTTTTTTTCTTTGCGTCATGTGCTGTTTGGGGAGGGTTTTTTGGAAGGGCCATCCTGCGTGACACTGCAGTGCCACTCCTAGATGGGCCCGGTGTTTGTGTCGGCCACTAGGGTCGCTAATCTTACTCACACAGCTACCTCATTGCGCCTCTTTTTTTCTTTGCGTCATGTGCTGTTTGGGGAGGGTTTTTTGGAAGGGACATCCTGCGTGATACTGCAGTGCCACTCCTAGATGTGCCCGGTGTTTGTGTCGGCCACTAGGGTCGCTTATCTTTCTCACACAGCTACCTCATTGCGCCTCTTTTTTTCTTTGCGTCATGTGCTGTTTGGGGAGGGTTTTTTGGAAGGGACATCCTGCGTGACACTGCAGTGCCACTCCTAGATGGGCCCGGTGTTTGTGTCGGCCACTAGGGTCGCTTATCTTTCTCACACAGTCAGCTACCTCATTGCGCCTCTTTTTTTCTTTGCGTCATGTGCTGTTTGGGGAGGGTTTTTTGGAAGGGACATCCTGCGTGACACTGCAGTGCCACTCCTAGATGGGCCCGGTGTTTGTGTCGGCCACTAGGGTCGCTTATCTTACTCACACAGCGACCTCGGTGCAAATTTTAGGACTAAAAATAATATTGTGAGGTGTGATGTGTTCAGAATAGGCTGAAAATGAGTGTAAATTATGTTTTTTGAGGTTAATAATACTTTGGGATCAAAATTACCCCCAAATTCTATGATTTAAGCTGTTTTTTAGGGTTTTTTGAAAAAAACACCCGAATCCAAAACACACCCGAATCCGACAAAAATAATTCGGTGAGGTTTTGCCAAAACGCGTTCGAACCCAAAACACGGCCGCGGAACCGAACCCAAAACCAAAACACAAAACCCGAAAAATTTCAGGCGCTCGCCTTTAATTTAAAGTTATAATTAGGGAATTATTGAATCAAGGTAAAACAGAAATATAATTATCACTTTCTGCAAACTAAAGTACATTTTAGTATACAGTTTTCTCCTATTGGCAGAGATTTTAACCATAAAGGAGCCGGAATCTATTGGAATGGAAGAAGGAAAGAGAGGGGAAAAAGGAAGGAGAGGGGAATAAAATAATAATAACAATACCCCAAAAAAATTATGCATGGAGTCTAACAGCCTCCAATGTTATTCAATTCGATATTCTCGTTGAGGCCATCTGGGGTGAGGGTCCCCAACGAGAAAATCCAGAATGCCTCTCTTGTGCACAGGCGATTAAATCTATCACCTCCTCTTGGGGTAGGTGCTATAAATTCAATGCCCTGCACCTTAAGTACATTAACGTCCCCAGCATGACAACATACTACATGTTTTGAGAGGCTGTGCTTGTAATTTTTCTTTATTACATTTCTTCTATGTTCAAGGAACCTTGTGTTCAAGCTCCTAGTGGTCCTTCCCACATATTGCTTATCACAGGTACAGCTAATCAAATATATGACAAATGTCTGTTGACAATTAATGATTGTTTCTATCTCAAACTTCTGTCCTGAAGTGAAAGACTCAAAAGATGCACTTCTGTTAACAACATGTGGGCAGGTCAAACAATTCTTTCTACCACATTTATAACAACCTCTTAGTGTTGTCAACCAATTATCAGAAAGGGACGTAGCTTTTCTGTGTCCTTGGTAGAAACTTGGCGAGATATAATTCTTAACATTCTTCGCTTTCCGAAAAACTACTTTTATTGACTCCCCTAGGCATGGGCACAGTGTGGCATCCAGTTTAAGGATTTCAAAGTTCTTGGTTAACACATTCTTAATTTCCTTAGAGCAGGTATTATATTTAGTTATAAATGGAAGTATCTTATCATCATTCACAAATACATCAGCGGGTTTAGTCCTAACATCCTTAGTGTTGGACAAAAGAGAACCCCTGTCTCTAAATGCCGCTTTCTCTAGTGACCTCTCCAGTAATCCCACCGGGTAATCTTGATCTAAAAAGGCATTAGTTAATATAGCAGCATGTTCTTGGAAACCACTCAGTTCAGTACAATTCCTCCTCATCCTTAGATATTGTCCAGCTGGTATATTATCTTTCCATTTCTGACTGTGACAGCTATTATAATTCAAATAGCCGTTACAATCAACATCCTTCCTATAAGTATTAGTTTCTATCCTACCTTCCCTGACCGAGAGGGCGATATCCAGATAATTTATGTGTGTAGTGTGACAAGAATGTGTAAATTTAAGTCCAAAAGTGTTAGAATTAATATAAGACATAAAAGAGAGCAGTTCACTTGAGAATGAGCTTCCAACATTGATTTGACTTTCTCCTGGTCAGTTTTAGATAATTGGGTTCAATTAGGTTAAATCAAAATGATTAGTTTTGTTTAAATCGAACATATGCATATATGATTGTTGAATGATGTTTGTACCACCATAAGAAACTGTTGACACTTTTTATATATGATTTAAATGCTTTTAAACAATTATATTAAGTAAGTTCCATGTATTTAAAACAGCAGAGTGTAATTTAATCAATCAGTATAATGATTGGCTTATCCCAGCATAAAAAGGGACTGGTTATACTGCTGGGATAACTCTCTGAGGAAACCGCTGGCCCCGTGGGCGGAGAAACGCGTAAGAGGGGCGTTCACTACTTGGATTCCGGTGCCCGGAGCTCTTTCACGAACGGATCCCACTACCGCACGCAGCGCAATGGAAACCTGACCGGGGATAAAGCAACAGCAGGACCAAGTGCAAAACGGTCTGCACCCCGAGGGAAGCAGAGGTGGCTGTGAGTAACCTTTCAAAAGACGTGCTGCGGCTGGGACGTAGGGGTCGTAGCATACCGCTGTGCATCCATTTACTACACAGCGCTCTCCCCCTACTGCTATCTATTAAGGAGCCTTCCAGTGACTGATACATTTTTGCTGGATACAAATAATAAGAAGGTTGCCTTGTCTAAAGCCAATTAATTATCAAGACAGCATGGTTACAATTGGACACAATTAATGCGTACCAGTGGAGATTGTACGGATCTATCCGTGTGAATAGACAATTACTAATTCGAGCTCAGGGCATGGGACTAAATAAAGAGTGCACTATATTGTTTTTAATATCCGGATATCACTGCTGTACCTACCTCTGTGTCATCATTAAGTATACTATCCATCTACATTCTATACCTGTGGTGCATTTTAGTTTTGCAGATTGCTGACAGTGACCACCAGTATATATAGCAGTACGGTACGGAAGGCCACTGCTCTACCTACCTCTGTGTCGTCAAGTATACTATCCATTCATACCTGTGGTGCATTTCAGTTGTGCGCAGTATATATAGTAGTAGGCCATTGCTATTGATAGTTACTGGCATATAATTCCACACATTAAAAAATGGAGAACAAAAATGTGGAGGTTAAAATAGGGAAAGATCAAGATCCACTTTCACCTCGTGCTGAAGCTGCTGCCACTAGTCATGGCCGAGACGATGAAATGCCATCAACGTCGTCTGCCAAGGCCGATGCCCAATGTCATAGTAGAGAGCATGTAAAATCCAAAAAACAAAAGTTCAGTAAAATGACCCAAAAATCAAAATTAAAAGCGTCTGAGGAGAAGCGTAAACTTGCCAATATGCCATTTACGACACGGAGTGGCAAGGAACGGCTGAGGCCCTGGCCTATGTTCATGGCTAGTGGTTCAGCTTCACATGAGGATGGAAGCACTCATCCTCTCGCTAGAAAAATGAAAAGACTTAAGCTGGCAAAAGCACAGCAAAGAACTGTGCGTTCTTCTAAATCACAAATCCCCAAGGAGAGTCCAATTGTGTCGGTTGCGATGCCTGACCTTCCCAACACTGGACGGGAAGAGCTTGCGCCTTCCACCATTTGCACGCCCCCTGCAAGTGCTGGAAGGAGCACCCGCAGTCCAGTTCCTGATAGTCAAATTGAAGATGTCACTGTTGAAGTACACCAGGATGAGGATATGGGTGTTGCTGGCGCTGGGGAGGAAATTGACAAGGAGGATTCTGATGGTGAGGTGGTTTGTTTAAGTCAGGCACCCGGGGAGACACCTGTTGTCCGTGGGACGAATATGGCCATTGACATGCCTGGTCAAAATACAAAAAAAAATCAGCTCTTCGGTGTGGAATTATTTCAACACAAATGTGGACAACAGGTGTCAAGCCGTGTGTTGCCTTTGTCAAGCTGTAATAAGTAGGGGTAAGGACGTTAACCACCTCGGAACATCCTCCCTTATACGTCACCTGCAGCGCATTCATCATAAGTCAGTGACAAGTTCAAAAACTTTGGGTGACAGCGGAAGCAGTCCACTGACCACTAAATCCCTTCCTCTTGTAACCAAGCTCCTACAAACCACACCACCAACTCCCTCAGTGTCAATTTCCTCCTTCCCCAGGAAAGCCAATAGTCCTGCAGGCCATGTCACTGGCAAGTCTGACGAGTCCTCTCCTGCCTGGGATTCCTCCGATGCATCCTTGAGTGTAACGCCTACTGCTGCTGGCGCTGCTGTTGTAGCTGCTGGGAGTCGATCGTCATCCCAGAGGGGAAGTCGGAAGACCACTTGTACTACTTCCAGTAAGCAATTGACTGTCCAACAGTCCTTTGCGAGGAAGATGAAATATCACAGCAGTCATCCTGCTGCAAAGCAGATAACTCAGGCCTTGGCAGCCTGGGCAGTGAGAAACGTGGTTCCGGTATCCACCGTTAATTCAGAGCCAACTAGAGACTTGATTGAGGTACTGTGTCCCCGGTACCAAATACCATCTAGGTTCCATTTCTCTAGGCATGCGATACCGAAAATGTACACAGACCTCAGAAAAAGACTCACCAGTGTCCTAAAAAATGCAGTTGTACCCAATGTCCACTTAACCACGGACATGTGGACAAGTGGAGCAGGGCAGACTCAGGACTATATGACTGTGACAGCCCACTGGGTAGATGTATTGCCTCCCGCAGCAAGAACAGCAGCGGCGGCACCAGTAGCAGCATCTCGCAAACGCCAACTCGTTCCTAGGCAGGCTACGCTTTGTATCACCGGTTTCCAGAAGAGGCACACAGCTGACAACCTCTTACGGAAACTGAGGAAGATCATCGCAGAATGGCTTACACGAATTGGACTCTCCTGGGGATTTGTGACATCGGACAACGCCAGCAATATTGTGCGTGCATTACATCTGGGCAAATTCCAGCACGTCCCATGTTTTGCACATACATTGAATTTGGTGGTGCAGAATTATTTAAAAAACGACAGGTGCGTGCAAGAGATGCTGTCGGTGGCCCGAAGAATTGCGGGCCACTTTCGGCATTCAGCCACCGCGTACAGAAGACTGGAGCACCACCAAACATTCCTGAACCTGCCCTGCCATCATCTGAAGCAAGAGGTGGTAGCGAGGTGGAATTCAACCCTCTGTATGCTTCAGAGGATGGAGGAGCAGCAAAAGGCCATTCAAGCCTATGCATCTGCCCACGATATAGGCAAAGGAGGGGGAATGCACCTGACTCAAGCGCAGTGGAGAATGATTTCAACGTTGTGCAAGGTTCTGCAACCCTTTGAACTTGCCGCACGTGAAGTCAGTTCAGACACTGCCAGCCAGTCAGGTCATTCCCCTCATCAGGCTTTTGCAGAAGAAGCTGGAGACATTGAAGGAGGAGCTAAAACAGAGCGATTCCGCTAGGCATGTGGGACTTGTGGATGGAGCCCTTAATTCGCTTAACCAGGATTCACGGGTGGTCAATCTGTTGAAATCAGAGCACTACATTTTGGCCACCGTGCTCGATCCTAGATTTAAAACCTACGTTGTATCTCTCTTTCCGGCAGTCACAAGTCTGCAGAGGTTCAAAGACCTGCTGGTGAGAAAATTGTCAAGTCATGCGGAACGTGACCCGTCAACATCTCCTCCTTCACATTCTCCCGCAACTGGGGGTGCGAGGAAAAGGCTAAGAATTCCGAGCCCACCCGCTGGCGGTGATGCAGGGCAGTCTGGAGCGAGTGCTGACATCTGGTCCGGACTGAAGGACCTGCCAACGATTACTGACATGTCGTCTACTGTCACTTCATATAATTCTCTCACCATTGAAAGAATGGTGGAGGATTATATGAGTGACCGCATCCAAGTAGGCACGTCAGACAGTCCGTACGTATACTGGCAGGAAAAAGAGGCAATTTGGAGGCCCTTGCACAAACTGGCTTTATTCTACCTAAGTTGCCCTCCCTCCAGTGTGTACTCCGAAAGAGTGTTTAGTGCAGCCGCTCACCTTGTCAGCAATCGGCGTACAAGGTTACTTCCAGAAAATGTGGAGAAGATGATGTTCATCAAAATGAATTATAATCAATTCCTCCGTGGAGACATTTACCAGCAGCATTTGCCTCCACAAAGTACACAGGGACCTGAGATGGTGGATTCCAGTGGGGACGAATTAATAATCTGTGAGGAGGGGGATGTACACAGTGAAAGGGGTGAGGAATCGGAGGATGATGATGAGGTGGACATCTTGCCTCTGTAGAGCCAGTTTGTGCAAGGAGAGATTGATTGCTTCTTTTTTTGGTGGGGGCCCAAACCAACCAGTCATTTCAGTCACAGTCGTGTGGCAGACCCTGTCGCTGAAATGATGGGTTCGTTAAAGTGTGCATGTCCTGTTTATACAACATAAGGGTGGGTGGGAGGGCCCAAGGACAATTCCATCTTGCACCTCTTTTTTCTTTAATTTTTCTTTGCATCATGTGCTGTTTGGGGACAATTTTTTTGAAGTGCCATCCTGCCTGACACTGCAGTGCCACTCCTAGATGGGCCAGGTGTTTGTGTCGGCCACTTGTGTCGCTTAGCTTAGTCACACAGCGACCTTGGTGCGCCTCTTTTTTTCTTTGCAGCATGTGCTGTTTGGGGACAATTTTTTTGAAGTGCCATCCTGCCTGACACTGCAGTGCCACTCCTAAATGGGCCAGGTGTTTGTGTCGGCCACTTGTGTCGCTTAGCTTAGTCACACAGCGACCTTGGTGCGCCTCTTTTTTTCTTTGCATCATGTGCTGTTTGGGGACTATTTTTTTTGAAGTGCCATCCTGCCTGACACTGCAGTGCCACTCCTAGATGGGCCAGGTGTTTGTGTCGGCCACTTGTGTCGCTTAGCTTAGCCATCCAGCGACCTCGTTGCAAATTTTAGGACTAAAAATAATATTGTGAGGTGTGAGGTGTTCAGAATAGACTGGAAATGAGTGGAAATTATGGTTATTGAGGTTAATAAAACTATGGGATCAAAATGACCCCCAAATTCTATGATTTAAGCTGTTTTTTAGGGTTTTTTGTAAAAAAAACACCCGAATCCAAAACACACCCGAATCCAACAAAAAATTTTTCGGTGAGGTTTTGCCAAAACGCGTCCGAATCCAAAACACGGCCGCGGAACCGAATCCAAAACCAAAACACAAAACCCGAAAAATGTCCGGTGCACATCACTAGGAATGTGCCTTTGTTATTTGTTAGGATAAAATCCCACACAGAAAGTTAATGTGGTCAAGGACATGTGGTAGAACATTGTCAAAGTTGATGGATGCTATAGTTGACCAGGCCAAATGTCATACGTCTTTATGCCAATTCTGATTGCACAAGATGTTTTATAAGATGTATGATGTAGTTGGAGTTATGGTTTTATGTATGTCCAAAGGAAACCTATAAATGTACCAATTAACTAACCAGTCGGGATTAGTCTGCATTCTAACTCTGGGAGGGCTGCTTGTGGAACGTGACACTCAGTAAGGGCTGGTCTATGTCAGGATCCGGAGCCTTACCGCCGGTGGGTGCTCCTGGGGGTTGAGGTCCCGGTGGTTGGCGCGGGTGCGGCGGCAGGGAGCTGTTGGTGGCGGGTCCACCTGGACGGGTGTGCGGCTTCTGAGGGCCAGGGGTCTGGAGTGCCGGGCGCTGCGGCGGGGATCGCTGCGGTAAGGTCCTCTAGTGGTGACACAGCATTAGTGTGTCAAAGGCCAGAGCTGGGTTAAAGCTGTGTGCTACAGCTGAGTATGTCTCCTGTGATGGGGGCAGCCATGTTGGAGACCAGAGAATTGCCAATGAAATTCCCAGTCTCTGTTCAGCCAATACTGTGAGATCTCCCCTTACAAAAGGGGGCTGGCCCAGAGAGAGAGTGCCAGTGCTTCAAGTTACCTCCTTGTGAAACGTTCTCCAGCTCTGTGCTCCCAGGTTGCTTCTGGTGCCCTGGTCCTGGTTGCTCTAATCTATCGGTTACCTAACGCTGTTGCAGTCCTGCCGCCTAAGTCCGTCGCCACTCGTGGAAGCGCTCACGGGGTCCCAGGTCGTAGAGGAGCTTCAGGTGCTAACGGTGGTTCCTGTGGACGTCTTTCAATTACAAACCTCAGTCTCCACTTCTTCAAAATCTAAGTCCTTCAGCCTCGTCTTTCAGTTACAAACCCCAGTCTCCACTTCTTCAAAGTCAAAGTTCTTCAGCCTCGTCTTTCAATCACAAACCACAGTCTCCACTTCTTCAAAGTCAAAGTCCTTCAACCTCGTCTTTCAATCATAAACCACAGTCTTTCAGTTCTTCTTTACCGGAGTTCTTCAGCTTCACTCTTCAAGCCATTTAACCATAGACTCTAGTTCTTTCATCCAGTTTTTTCAATTTCTCCAATATTTGTGTACAGCCTGCTATTCATTAAAACTACAGTTATTTCTCTACGGAGTCTTCCTTTTCTTTACGTTCCCCTGCCAACGCTAACACTTAGTAAGGCCTCCACCCCATGAGGAGGAATTACATTCAGCCACCTTGTTTACTCTCTTCACAGGCAGCTGTCCCTTCAGCCAAAACTTGGTTGTCGGAACCCCAACTCACGCCGAGCGTGACAGTCTATATATAAATAAATAATCAAGTCTTTAATCAACTTTAAGTTACTCGTTAGTAAATACAAGCAAGGAAAATTCCTAGATGACGAGGCTCAGTCAGAGGCTGGGAGAACAGTGGAGGCCGTAGAAGGGAACTAACAGCACAGACTCCCAGACTGGCTGTTACTGCATGATATATGGTCATTATTACCCAAGTCACACAGCTTCTATTACCAAACATGATAAGATGGGTGGATGAGGCCATCCTAAGGTCCATTGTTTGTGCTGGGGTTGGGGTTGTGTCTGTGTTTGGGGTGATGAGATTGCTGCAGTCAATTTGGGGATAGAATCATGTATAATTGTAAGTGTTGTGCATACGTGCTAACTCCTCTCCGGGAGAAGCCTTTCAGAGGAGATGCTGCTTGGCCCTTCGGAGGCTGGGTTCATAGGCAGATTCAGGGGGGGGGGGGGCACTCGGGCCTGTGCCCCCCCTGTCGTTTCTGACTTCTTTTTTCAAAAGGAGAACAGCAGCAGCACTAATGCTATTTCCGTCAGTCAGATTTGATAAAAGAGCCGGCAGGCACTAGGACCCGACGCTACTCTAACAGCAAGTCCGTGTGGTAAGTAACCAATGGGGAGGCTGGAGCTGCAACTCCAGCCTCCCCCTGCTCACACCGCAACCTACCTCCCCCACTGCCAGCCGGCCAGAGTCCAGCCCAGGCGCGGGGTTCAAATGCCAGCATCGAGTAAGACTGTTCCTTATGACAGCGCAGAAGGCTTCATTAGCCCTCACTGTACCGCACAATAATCCCAGCATTTCCTCCTCCACTTCCTTTACCACCATGCTAGGTGCAGTCAAACTCAGCCTCAGCTTTGAGAAGGCGGCCCGTGTGATTGTGACAGGGCTGTCCTGCAGATGTCTTATGCTGCTTGTTGGAGATCCAGCTGGCTGCTTCTGCTAATCAAAGATGGGCAGTTCATGTCCTGCAGTCTGAGTCTCACTGCAGTGCCCAAAACAAGGTATGCTGCACCTGCCACCACCAACTAATAATCATATTGTGCTGGGGTGCCTTCCAGGCTCCCATAACTAATGGAACAGGTGACCAACATTTCAAGGCCCAATCAGCCTTTTCATCAGGGTTAAACATTGGCAACAAACCAGGATGCGCTCCTACAGCCAATCATTACCTGATGGCGTATTCTGTGAGGCCACGCCCCCTGTGATACCACTCCTCTTATCTGGGAGCACGCGTGCCTTAGGTGCATGTAAATATATCTATTACCGTTCCCCTATCATGGTGCCCCCCCTTTCATTTTCTTCTGGATCCACCCCTGGCCGGGTTGTAATATCACTTGGCCCCATTTGTTGTATAACTCTTTATTTTAGTTGTACTACTAATATCAGAGAGACAGTCGTTCAGACTGCAGTCTCAGAGTGCGCAAACTGTTAGCGTGAGTCAGAATAAAGAGGAGGGTAGGGGGCAACCTCCATCCTTGGGTTTGGGGTCACCTTCAGTCTCTGGGATGCCCCAACATGATCAGGTTGACAAACACTGCAATTGTTATTTCATTAACAGCAGTCATCTTTTTCATTAGCATGTTAACCTTGGAACCTGCAAACCAAAATGGTCGTTCTCAATCTCACGTCAAGTTAGAGCACTAGTCCGGGTGGAGGTGGATCACATGCAAATAGCCAGCTATACACTACACATATAAAAGCCATGAATATACAAAAACAAGATTAAAAAAAATGCAGCACGAATAGAATGAATTGTAAAAGATATATGTCTCACATACAGTATTGCAATTTAAGAAATACAGTAAAATAAAATTGACAATGAGACTATAGCCGACATATTCTTTTTTAAAGCTATGTTATGTTCTAACGGTTAGAGGGACATTTTTTTTTTAACGTTAATGATTATGTAATTATTTTGAATCAGCTAGAAACTGATAAAACATATTCATCACCGGGAGCCGTATGGCTGGGAAGAGGTTCATGCTTCCCCCTGCACAGCTGCCCTTTAAACATACCAGGCCCGAGTAATTAATACCCGCTCACCTCTCAGTGATTGAGAACTGCTGCACTAGATGGACGTCCCAGTGAGGAAATCCATCTAGTGATAAAGTAACACTCTCACTTCAGAAATCCATTAGCAATGTCTTTCCTTCTCTTCATGCCGGCAAAAAGTGCAGTTGTCTAAGATGCCACATACTGTAGCCATTTGTCACTAAAGGGGTTAACCCGTCTGGTATAGTGACAACGGCCATCTACTTTCACACCTCTGGAATTGGCGCGGCTCTCTAGAACGCTGTCTCTATCTGCAGCTGTCCTAGGTCACATTGAATTAAAGGGATGGTAGATTGGCTGCAGGGCGGAAGCCTGCGAGGAAGGAAAAAGCAATTTTTCCACTGGAAATTTCTGATGGAATTACAGATCTGACACTGGCGGGGTGTACGGGTGCGCCCGTGCCTGTATGTGAGATAACCTGGCGGAATGGAGGATGGGCGTCATCTTTTATTCTAGATCCCTTTTAAAAATTGAACTAATGACATGAATTTCATATAGCGCTAGAGCACACGGAGCAGGTTTGATGGAAAGTTGGCGAAAAGATACAAAAGTCAAAATACCAGCATCTATCTTTGGGCCAGATTAAGATCTGATCGCTGCTGTGCGTTTTCACACAGCGGGCGATTATTGAACAACTGTGCATGCACCGCAATGCCAGGTGCGTCACCAAACTGCGTCAGGATGATGCGAAAAATTTGATCGCACGGCCGTTTGCAAGGTGCTTGACAGGAAGAGGCCGTTTGTGGGTGGTAACTGACCATTTTCTGGGAGTGTAAGAAAAAACACAGGCGTTCCCAAGCGTTTTCAGGGTGGATGTGTGACGTCGGCTCCGGACCCGATCAGCTTGATTCCTTTGCACTGGAGGAGTAAGTATTGCGCTACGCACAGACTGCGCACAGTGCACAGAATGGGAAAAACATTAGATGGTGAATGTGATGCGAAAGGTTTTGCAGCTGTCCGCTGACCGAGGGGAATTTTCACACAGCGCACACTTGCATGGGGCAAATTTTCACTCCCCCTGGTCGGCGACTATCTGATCTCAGGACAGTGTAATTTGCAGCACAGCCATCAGGTATTTAAGCCCTTTGGTGGTCATTCCGAGTTGATCGCAGTAGCAATTTTGTTAGCAGTTGGGCAAAACCATGTGCACTGCAGGAGGGGCAGATATAACATGTGCAGAGAGAGTTAGATTTGGGTGTGGTGTGTTCAAACTGGAATCTAGATTGCAGTGTAAAAATAAAGCAGCCAGTATTTACCCTGCACAGAAACAAAATAACCCACCCAAATCTAACTCTTTCTGCACATGTTATATCTGCCACACCTGCAGTGCACATGGTTTTGCCCAATTGCTAACAAACTTGCTGCTGCGATCAACTCAGAATTACCCTCTTTGTACGACACTTTATCCAAGTTAGGGGGAGGTTAGTGTTAGGCTGTGGGTGGTGGTTAGGGTTAGGCACTAGGGGGAGGTTAGGGTTAGGCTGTGGGTGGTGGTTAGGGTTAGGCACTAAGGGGAGGTTAGGGTTAGGCTGTGGGTGGTGGTTAGGGTTAGGCACTAAGGGGAGGTTAGGGTTAGGTTGTGGGTGGTGGTTAGGGTTAGGCACTAGGGGGAGGTTAGTGTTAGGCTGTGGGTGGTGGTTAGGGTTAGGCACTAGGGGGAGGTTAGTGTTATGCTGGGTACACACTGGCAGATATATTGGCCAGTCAGTTGGTTGACCAATATATCTTTTGCTGATCTGCAGGTGTGTGCAAGCAATATGTCTGTGAAAGACGTCTTTCACAGATATATTGCATCTGCTGTGCGACACAGCAGATGACCAATATATCTGCAGATATATTAGTGCATCTTTCAGTGTGTATGAACAATCTCCATCTGCTTATATAGCTGCAGATCGATTGAACAGCAGATATGTCTTTAAGATATATTGGTGCATCGTTTCTGTGTGTATGAACAACCACCATCTGCAGATATATCTGCAGATTGATTGAACAGCAGATATATCTGCCAGTGTGTACCCAGCTTTAGGCTGGGGGTGGTGGTTAGGGTTAGGCACTAGGGGGAGGTTAGGGTTAGGTTGGGGGTGGTGGTTAGGGTTAGGCACTAGGGGGAGGTTAGGGTTAGGTTGGGGGTGGTGGTTAGGGTTAGGCACTAGGGCAGAGGTTCTCAAACTCGGTCCTCAGGACCCCACACAGTGCATGTTTTGCAGGTAACCCAGCAGGTGCACAGGTGTATTAATTACTCACTGACACATTTTAAAAGGTCCACAGGTGGAGCTAATTATTTCACTTGCGATTCTGTGAGGAGACCTGCAAAACATGCACTGTGTGGGCTCCTGAGGACCGAGTTTGAGAACCTCTGCACTAGGGGGAGGTTAGGGTTAGGCTGGTAAGGGTTAGGCACTAGGGGGAGGTTAGTGGTAGGCTTTGGGTGGTGGTTAGGGTTAGGCACTAGGGGGGGTTAGGGTTAGGCTGTGGGTGGTGGTTAGGGTTAGGCACTAGGGGGGTTAGTGTTAGGCTGTGGGAGGAGGATAGGCTGTGGGTGGTGGTTAGGGTTAGGCACTAGGGGGAGGTTAGTGTTAGGCTGTGGGTGGGGGTTAGGGTTAGGCACTAGGGGGAGGTTAGGGTTAGATTGGGGGGTGGTTAGGGTTAGGCACTAGTTGGATATTAGTGTTAGGCTGTGGGAGGAGGTTAGGGTTGGGGAGGGGGGTTAGGGTTAGGCACTAGGGGGAGGTTAGGGTTAGGTTGGGGGGTGGTTAGGGTTAGGCACTAGGGGGAGATTAGTGTTAGGCTGTGGGAGGAGGTTAGGGTTAGGTTGGGGGGGGGGTTAGGGTTAGGCACTAGGGGGAGGTTAGGGTTAGGCTGAGGGTGGTGGTTAGGGTTAGGCACTAGGAGGAGGTTAGTGGTAGGCTTTGGGTGGTGGTTAGGGTTAGGCACTAGGGGGGGTTAGGGTTAGGCTGTGGGTGGTGGTTAGGGTTAGGCACTAGGGGGGGTTAGTGTTAGGCTGTGGGAGGAGGTTTGGCTGTGGGTGGTGGTTAGGGTTAGGCACTAGGGGGAGGTTAGTGTTAGGCTGTGGGTGGGGGTTAGGGTTAGGCACTAGGGGGAGGTTAGGTTGGGGGGTGGTTAGGGTTAGGCACTAGGGGGAGATTAGTGTTAGGCTGTGGGAGGAGGTTAGGGTTAGGTTGGGGGTGGTGGTTAGGGTTAGGCACTAGGGGGAGGTTAGGGTTAGGTTGGGGGGTGGTTAGGGTTAGGCACTAGGGGGAGATTAGTGTTAGGCTGTGGGAGGAGGTCAGGGTTAGGTTGGGGGTGGTGGTTAGGGTTAGGCACTAGGGGGAGGATAGTGTTAGGCTGTGGGTGGTGGTTAGGGTTAGGCACTAGGGGGAGGATAGTGTTAGGCTGTGGGTGGTGGTTAGGGTTAGGCACTAGGGGGGTTAGGGTTAGGCTGTGGAAGGGGAGAGTTAGGCACTGAGGAGGTTAGGCTGCAGGAGTGGAGGGTTAGGTTGTGGATGGTTGTTAGGGTTAGGCACTAGGGGGAGGTTAGGGTTAGGTTGGATGTGGTGGTTAGGGTTAGGCACTAGGGGGGTTAGTGTTAGGCTGTGGGAGGAGGTTAGGCTGTGGGTGGTGGTTAGGGTTAGGCACTAGGGGGAGGTTAGTGTTAGGCTGTGGGTGGGGGTTAGGGTTAGGCACTAAGGGGGAGGTTAGGGTTAGGTTGGGGGGTGGTTAGGCACTAGGGGGAGATTAGTGTTAGGCTGTGGGAGGAGGTTAGGGTTAGGTTGGGGGTGGTGGTTAGGGTTAGGCACTAGGGGGAGGTTAGGGTTAGGTTGGGGGGTGGTTAGGGTTAGGCACTAGGGGGAGATTAGTGTTAGGCTGTGGGAGGAGGTTAGGGTTAGGTTAGTTAGGCTGTGGGTGGTGGTTAGGGTTAGGCACTAGGGGGAGGATAGTGTTAGGCTGTGGGTGGTGGTTAGGGTTAGGCACTAGGGGGGTTAGGGTTAGGCTGTGGAAGGGGAGAGTTAGGCACTGAGGAGGTTAGGCTGCAGGAGTGGAGGGTTTGGTTGTGGATGGTTGTTAGGGTTAGGCACTAGGGGGAGGTTAGGGTTAGGTTGGGGGTGGTGGTTAGGGTTAGGCACTAGGGGGAGGTTAGGGTTAGGCTGTGGGTGGTGGTTAGGGTTAGGCACTAGGGGGAGGTTAGTGGTAGGCTTTGGGTGGTGGTTAGGGTTAGGCACTAGGGGGAGATTAGTGTTAGGCTGTGGGAGGAGGTTAGGGTTAGGTTGGGGGTGGTGGTTAGGGTTAGGCACTAGGGGGAGGATAGTGTTAGGCTGTGGGTGGTGGTTAGGGTTAGGCACTAGGGGGAGGATAGTGTTAGGCTGTGGGTGGTGGTTAGGGTTAGGCACTAGGGGGGTTAGGGTTAGGCTGTGGAAGGGGAGAGTTAGGCACTGAGGAGGTGAGGCTGCAGGAGTGGAGGGTTAGGTTGTGGATGGTTGTTAGGGTTAGGCACTAGGGGGAGGTTAGGGTTAGGTTGGGGGTGGTGGTTAGGGTTAGGCACTAGGGGGGGTTAGGGTTAGGCTGTGGGTGGTGGTTAGGGTTAGGCACTAGGGGGGGTTAGTGTTAGGCTGTGGGAGGAGGTTAGGCTGTGGGTGGTGGTTAGGGTTAGGCTATGGGTGGGGGTTAGGGTTAGGCACTAGGGGGAGGTTAGGGTTAGGTTGGGGGGTGGTTAGGGTTAGGCACTAGGGGAAATTAGTGTTAGGCTGTGGGAGGAGGTTAGGGTTAGGTTGGGGGGGGGGTTAGGGTTAGGCACTAGGGGGAGGTTAGGGTTAGGTTGGGGGGTGGTTAGGGTTAGGCACTAGGGGGAGATTAGTGTTAGGCTGTGGGAGGAGGTTAGGGTTAGGTTGGGGGTGGTGGTTAGGGTTAGGCACTAGGGGGAGGATAGAGTTATGCTGTGGGTGGTGGTTAGAGTTAGGCACTAGGGGGAGGATAGTGTTAGGCTGTGGGTGGTGTTTAGGGTTAGGCACTAGGGGGGTTAGGGTTAGGCTGTGGAAGGGGAGAGTTAGGCACTGAGGAGGTTAGGCTGCAGGAGTGGAGGGTTTGGTTGTGGATGGTTGTTAGGGTTAGGCACTAGGGGGAGGTTAGGGTTAGGTTGGGGGTGGTGGTTAGGGTTAGGCACTAGGGGGAGGTTAGGGTTAGGCTGTGGGTGGTGGTTAGGGTTAGGCACTAGGGGGAGGTTAGTGGTAGGCTTTGGGTGGTGGTTAGGGTTAGGCACTAGGGGGAGGATAGTGTTAGGCTGTGGGTGGTGGTTAGGGTTAGGCACTAGGGGGAGGATAGTGTTAGGCTGTGGGTGGTGGTTAGGGTTAGGCACTAGGGGGGTTAGGGTTAGGCTGTGGAAGGGGAGAGTTAGGCACTGAGGAGGTTAGGCTGCAGGAGTGGAGGGTTAGGTTGTGGATGGTTGTTAGGGTTAGGCACTAGGGGGAGGTTAGGGTTAGGTTGGAGGTGGTGGTTAGGGTTAGGCACTAGGGGGGTTAGTGTTAGGCTGTGGGAGGAGGTTAGGCTGTGGGTGGTGGTTAGGGTTAGGCACTAGGGGGAGGTTAGTGTTAGGCTGTGGGTGGGGGTTAGGGTTAGGCACTAGGGGGAGGTTAGGTTGGGGGGTGGTTAGGCACTAGGGGGAGATTAGTGTTAGGCTGTGGGAGGAGGTTAGGGTTAGGTTGGGGGTGGTGGTTAGGGTTAGGCACTAGGGGGAGGTTAGGGTTAGGTTGGGGGGTGGTTAGGGTTAGGCACTAGGGGGAGATTAGTGTTAGGCTGTGGGAGGAGGTTAGGGTTAGGTTGGTTAGGCTGTGGGTGGTGGTTAGGGTTAGGCACTAGGGGGAGGATAGTGTTAGGCTGTGGGTGGTGGTTAGGGTTAGGCACTAGGGGGGTTAGGGTTAGGCTGTGGAAGGGGATAGTTAGGCACTGAGGAGGTTAGGCTGCAGGAGTGGAGGGTTAGGTTGTGGATGGTTGTTAGGGTTAGGCACTAGGGGGAGGTTAGGTTAGGTTGGAGGTGGTGGTTAGGGTTAGGCACTAGGGGGGTTAGTGTTAGGCTGTGGGAGGAGGTTAGGCTGTGGGTGGTGGTTAGGGTTAGGCACTAGGGGGAGGTTAGTGTTAGGCTGTGGGTGGGGGTTAGGGTGAGGCACTAGGGGGAGGTTAGGGTTAGGTTGGGGGGTGGTTAGGCACTAGGGGGAGATTAGTGTTAGGCTGTGGGAGGAGGTTAGGGTTAGGTTGGGGGTGGTGGTTAGGGTTAGGCACTAGGGGGAGGTTAGGGTTAGGTTGGGGGGTGGTTAGGGTTAGGCACTAGGGGGAGATTAGTGTTAGGCTGTGGGAGGAGGTTAGGGTTAGGTTAGTTAGGCTGTGGGTGGTGGTTAGGGTTAGGCACTAGGGGGAGGATAGTGTTAGGCTGTGGGTGGTGGTTAGGGTTAGGCACTAGGGGGGTTAGGGTTAGGCTGTGGAAGGGGAGAGTTAGGCACTGAGGAGGTTAGGCTGCAGGAGTGGAGGGTTTGGTTGTGGATGGTTGTTAAAGTTAGGCACTAGGGGGAGGTTAGGGTTAGGTTGGGGGTGGTGGTTAGGGTTAGGCACTAGGGGGAGGTTAGGGTTAGGCTGTGGGTGGTGGTTAGGGTTAGGCACTAGGGGGAGGTTAGTGGTAGGCTTTGGGTGGTGGTTAGGGTTAGGCACTAGAGGGAGATTAGTGTTAGGCTGTGGGAGGAGGTTAGGGTTAGGTTGGGGGTGGTGGTTAGGGTTAGGCACTAGGGGGAGGATAGTGTTAGGCTGTGGGTGGTGGTTAGGGTTAGGCACTAGGGGGAGGATAGTGTTAGGCTGTGGGTGGTGGTTAGGGTTAGGCACTAGGGGGGTTAGGGTTAGGTTGTGGAAGGGGAGAGTTAGGCACTGAGGAGGTTAGGCTGCAGAGTGGAGGGTTAGGTTGTGGATGGTTGTTAGGGTTAGGCACTAGGGGGAGGTTAGGGTTAGGTTGGGGGTGGTGATTAGGGTTAGGCACTAGGGGGGGTTAGGGTTAGGCTGTGGGTGGTGGTTAGGGTTAGGCACTAGGGGGGGTTAGTGTTAGGCTGTGGGAGGAGGTTAGGCTGTGGGTGGTGGTTAGGGTTAGGCTATGGGTGGGGGTTAGGGTTAGGCACTAGGGGGAGGTTAGGGTTAGGTTGGGGGGTGGTTAGGGTTAGGCACTAGGGGAAATTAGTGTTAGGCTGTGGGAGGAGGTTAGGGTTAGGTTGGGGGGGGGTTAGGGTTAGGCACTAGGGGGAGGTTAGGGTTAGGTTGGGGGGTGGTTAGGGTTAGGCACTAGGGGGAGATTAGTGTTAGGCTGTGGGAGGAGGTTAGGGTTAGGTTGGGGGTGGTGGTTAGGGTTAGGCACTAGGGGGAGGATAGTGTTAGGCTGTGGGTGGTGTTTAGGGTTAGGCACTAGGGGGGTTAGGGTTAGGCTGTGGAAGGGGAGAGTTAGGCACTGAGGAGGTTAGGCTGCAGGAGTGGAGGGTTAGGATGTGGGGGGGGGGCGGGGGTAGCCTCAACCACTATCTGAAAGAGTAGGATAGGGGTGACAGTGCTCACGGGAACGCCTGTGCATCAGATGACTCCACTGGAACTGATCATCACATGACCACGGGGTGCAGAAGACGTAGCTAAATCACCAGGGACGGTATGCAGACATTATAGCAGTGTACACATGATAAATGTCGTCCTAGTATATCATCCCACTTTTCCAGCAATATGTTTTTTGGGTTTTTTGTAATTAATCACCGCTTATAGTGGATAATGAACACGAAAACGGAAGTGCGCTCCCTAATTCTTCAAAAAGGTGTTACGGTACAGGCTGACAGTTCGTTGTTTTTTTTGTTTAAATATTTTTTTGACATTTTGTGCTTTACGCCCCATTGGAGAGAACTGGCCGGGCAAAGAGGTAGATTAATTCCTACTGATCCGTGTCAGCTATGTACCATTAAGGTGCTCTGGCAATAATTTTCCATTGACTGATTTTTGTATCTATAGGCACCATAGGTGGTGAACAGGTTAGTGCCATGCCAATTAAGGCATATTTCTGCAGTTTAAGGGGATGACTCAGAGGTAGACGCAGATACAAAAATACTTAAAAGCCACAGGAGGCATCTTATGTGAGAAGACACCTACTGTGGCTTCTGTGACCTGCAGAATCGGATCACTCTTTGCTGCCATTGGCCAACTGAGTAAGCCTATAAGCCTAGGAATGCAGAATGACCCGCGGGACTCTTCTGGTGGTGCCAGGAACTCGGCACCAGAAGACACAGAACCTGGCCTTGGCACACTTATAAGACGGGGGCGTCACGTTTAGGATCCATACGCTCACATACGCAGTCCACCCGCCACCAGAGTTGTATGCAAACCATCAGGTTTGCGTACAACTATGAATCATGCTTTAAGTATACTTGCCAACACTCCTGCAAGTTACAGGAGACTCCCCTATATTTTCAGGAAGTCCCCCACACCCACAGAAGAGCTGCTGAATCTCCCGCACCCCGCCAACTTCTTAGTGAAGCGGGCAGGATGAGATGATACTTGGGAATTCAGCTCCATCTAGAGGGGGCAGGGCTAAATAACTGAAATTTGGGTAATTCGGACCCTCCCCATGGACCTGCGGGGTGGGGCTTAGCGACGAGACAGCTCGGCTCCACCACCTGATGTGTCCTGCAGTGTCTCCTCTCCATGCTTCTCCCGGAGAGGAGACCACAAAAGTAGGTAAGTATGGCTTTAAGTCGCTCCATTATACTGTTCTGGTGGCTTTGCGTCCTTTCCTTTTGCCTCTTGTCAGTATGTGGCACATATTTATTACCTTCTTCTTTCAGTAGCACTTTCACTGTGTCTTCTGTATCAGTACAAACCGGTCATTGCCACTTTTCCTATACTCAAATTTAATAGGTATTTAAGGTCATTTCTAGGCAATCTCTCTCTGTATTGTCCTCTTTGTGTTTAACATTTTCCTTTTAATCACCTCATTAAATTATAAAAAGTTTACATTTTCTAAACCCATTCTGAGAGTAATTGTGAGCGGCGATGTAGCTTCCTGTGTCTGTGTAATGCCTCGGTGGTGTTCTTATATCTCTCTGTGGGGGGTGCATTGTGCATAGAATAGGAACTAGACTAATATGTCTTCTTGTAATAACATACAGAGTAATTTGTCCATGAAAGAGCTGCACAGAGCCTAGAACGTTGGGGTTAAGTAGATCATCTCAGCTGGAAACTGTACATGTTGTCGGTGTTATACGTATTCGTCTGTTGTTAAGTGCGCAATGACTGTGGGCGATGCTGAATAGATCTGCACAAGAACCATGTGCTAATGTAGACATTGTTTTACATACATCCTCTATGGGTAATAATATTACATTTCTGGGTTGTGTTGGGGGGTCATCCATGGTACACAAGCTGATCAGCCTAGCCGTATACCTCCCAGTGCGCATCAGGTACACAAGCCAATCAGCCTAGCCGTATACCTCCCAGTGCGCATCAGGTACACAAGCCGATCAGCCTAGCCGTATACCTCTCAGTGCGCATCAGGTACACAAGCCGATCAGCATAGCCATTACCTCACAGTGTGCATCAGGTACACAAGCCGATCAGCCTAGCCGTATACCTCTCAGTGCGCATCAGGTATACAGCCAATCAGCTTAGCTGTATACCTCCTGTGCATCAGGTACACAAGCCGATCAGCCTAGCCGTATACCTCCCAGTGCGCATCAACTACACGAGCTGATCAGCCTAGCCGTATACCTCTCAGTGCGCATTAGGTACACGAGCCAATCAGCCTAGCCGTATACATCCCAATGCGCATCAGGTACACAAGCCAATCAGCCTAGCCGTATACCTCCCAGTGCACATCAGGTATACAGCAAATCAGCATAGCCATTACCTCTCAGTGCGCATCAGGTACACAAGCCGATCAGCCTAGCCGTATACCTCTCAGTGCGCATCAGGTACACAAGCCGATCAGCATAGCCATTACCTCACAGTGTGCATCAGGTACACAAGCCGATCAGCCTAGCCGTATACCTCCCAGTGCGCATCAGGTATACAGCCAATCAGCTTAGCTGTATACCTCCTGTGCATCAGGTACACAAGCCGATCAGCCTAGCCGTATACCTCCCAGTACACATCAAGTACACGAGCCGATCAGCCTAGCCATATACCTTCCAATGTGCATCAGGTACACAAGTCAATCAGCCTAGCCGTATACCTCCCAGTGCGCATCAGGTACACAAGCCGATCAGCCTAGCCATATACCTCCCAGTGCGCATCAGGTACACAAGCCGATCAGCCTAGCCGTATACCTCTCAGTGCGCATCAGGTACACAAGCCGATCAGCCTAGCCGTATACCTCCCAGTGCGCATCAGGTACACAAGCCGATCAGCCTAGCCGTATACCTCCCAGTGCGCATCAGGTATACAAGCCGATCAGCCTAGCCGTATACCTCCCAGTGCGCATCAGGTACACAAGCCGATCAGCCTAGCCGTATACCTCCCAGTGCACATCAGGTACACAAGCCGATCAGCCTAGCCGTATACCTCCCAGTACGCATCAGGTACACAAGCCAAGCTGGCAGATACCCATACTAGTGCCCGGGAAGCACAAGATCAAAGCTTTATCTAGAACTAGAAGAGGGAGGAGATGACAAAAGGCAAATTTTGTTTTTAATTTCCAATAAGGAAAAAAAAAACATAGAAAAATCAAAAAATAAATGTTACTAACATCTGGGGGGAAAACAGAAAATTAAATATATTTAAACTTTGATAAATATACTTTTGTCAAAGAGAAGAGCTTTTTTATTCAGTAGTTTCTTCTTTTATTGCCATCCTAAAGGGCCTATTTCTTAAAAGGAAAAGAACCTTACATGTACACCTGGAAACCCCAGGCCAGCACATGTGTGACCCAACGATGCTGGGCCAGGTACCGTATGCAGTGTCGGACTGGGGTATGAAGGGCCCACCAGGGGAATGCAGTAATAGGGGCCCATACTTAGGGGTGTGGCCAGCCTACAAAGGGGGTGTGGCCATCCTCCACAGAGGCTTGAAATGCACAATAGTCTTGTGCAGTGTAATGCAACATATCTACCATGTATAATACAAGTGCACTGTCTGGAACCTGATCCCTAGAGGAAGGAGTGGGCCCTCAGGCAGTGGGGCCCACCGGTGGTTTCCCCTGTACCACTGTGGGCCAGTCCGACCCTGACTGTATGTGCAGAAGGGACCCCAGCTGTGTGGCAATGAGGTAAGTCACTGCTGACTGCTGCCAAACAGTATTGCTGGGGTGTGGAGCATCGTTCAGCTGCTCCTACTTAATTGAAATATATATATATATATATATATATATATATATATATATATTATTATTAACAGTTTCTTACATAGCACAGCATATTCCGTTGCGCTTTACAATTAGAATCAACAGTGACAGAATAAAACTGGGTAAGAACAGACAGACATAGAGGTAGGAAGGCCCGGTTTGCAAGCCTACAGTCTATAAAAATATCCCAAAGAACATTTTTGAATGCCACAATGAGCAGCTATGGAAAAACTGTATGTTCTGGGCAGGGCCGTAACTACAGTAGGTGTGTGAGGAGTGTGCTCCGCACATAGCGCTGCAGGGTAGGGGGCGCTGTTAGCAGCATTTGTCAATTATGAATAATCTAACTACTTTCACTTGCAGCTTCCCCCTCTTTGAAGGCCAGCATCTCCTGACCTCCCATGTCTCCTAGCCTCACCCCTTTTGTCACTATTACCTATACAACATTCATGGACTTGATAACGCTTTGTTGTTTAGTCGCACTGTCTTTTATTACATTTCGGGAAGCTGATGTGCCCAGGATTCAAACCCATTGCATATAACATTGCAGTCAGTCACTCTATTCATTGAGCTATTTGTCCTTGCATAGAGAGCTAGAGAATTCCAAGCTGGAGATTTTTAACTATCTGAAGCTTACAGTATCTTGTACTTTGTGAAGGGGTGATCAGATTTGCGGCTGGGCAGATCTATGTAGTGTGTGGCTGCAAGGGATTGGATGCACACTGCATGGATCTGCTCGATTGTGGTGCTGGTTATTTTTTTTTTACGGGGTACAGGTAGCTTCATATAGTTAGAAATCTAATAGTTTTTATGCAGGATCAAGTGGCTCGGTGGGTGGGGTGTTTGGCTAGGATACAGCAGGTTGTGGGTTTGAGTCCTGGGGGTGGCAGTATATTGAAATGTGTTATTTAATGTGGGATATTGTGGCTGAATGGCAGCAAGTTCTCGGATTGAGTGCGTGAATGTGGTATAAAGAGGATTTGTGTCCAAATCAATTTTCTTGCATTGTTCTATAATTGTGTGTGTATGTCATGCCCCTTCCCTGCGAGGCATGCGCCTTACAGTGTGTCCTTATTGGAAAAATGAAGGGGGGGGTGGGGGGGCACCAATTTTCTTACTAGCTCAGGGCACCAAAAAGTTTAGTTATGGCTTTGGTTCTGGGGGTTTTATACATACCCCCTCCCCCCAAGTCATGCAGGTAAAGAGACATTATCATTCAGAATCACTTGATTATCGCATCATGGAAACTGTGATAGCTGCAAAATCCGACGCCACATCAGTCAGTATGAAAAAGAAACTTGTACACTGAGGCAGTGACTATCGATTGTAAAATTAATCCCATTCAAATGAGATTAGACTGTCAACGGAATCTGAATAAAAACTAGGTTAATGACTATGGAAAATATAGTTTTTTAAGATGAACAATTGAATTTACCTATCTTACTAACAGCTATTGTACTAACTGGTAGTTAGTATTAATCATAATATTCATATAATAATATATAAATAAATTTCATAGTAAAATAAACAATGAAACTAAGGTTGGCTGATGCAGATGCAGTGCCGAAAGTTAACATAGGATTGGGAGTCTTTGTATACCTACAGGACACCCAGAGCCGGCCCTAACCAATATGATGGCTGAAAGGATATGCCCTTATATTCTTTAACCCTCGATGTGATGGCCTCTCAGACGTCTGGGAGTGTAAACCTTCATGCTATCAGTTACATGCACAACACAAGCAGTAAAGATTCACACTGTTTATTTAATAAATTACAGCGTACTATATAGAAAAGAAACATGGGTGTATACAATATGTGCAAGCATATGATTGGATAAATAGAAGTAGCATACGACATTACATGCAGGATATTTTAGTAACACACAGAAGTAACAGTTTTGATCTGGTATGTAATTGTCCTTGAAGATAAGACACACACAAGCCTTATATTATATGAACAGACAAAGGCATCTTGTAGAGAGTGCGTACGTGTCTATTCAAACACATAACAATTCATATAGCATGTTTAACCCTTCAATCCCCTCTTAGAATCATTATTGTTATACTATATGATTCTTGCAAAGCTTACGTCTTTCTGCACACCAATGGCGCAATTTTTAGCCTGAGCGGGAGTTGCAGTAATTGTTGGGCATTTTAAGAAGGGTTAATCGTTGGGTTAATGATGTTCCGTGTTTACCCTTTTCATCTAAGGCTTCAGCGGGCTTATAGCCCCATGGGGTACCTGTGTTCCAGGCAGCCGCGGACCATGAGCTGCAATCATTTCCCCAGTTATGGCCTGTAACGCAAATATAGGGTACCTCGGGGCTTAGGTTGTCTGTGGTGTCAGCGCGGATCTGGTAGTCAACAGACTTTTGGACAGCAGCTAGTTGGGGGAATTGGAAATAATCTAGTATGTAGGTTGCGGTGTATGTGGTGGAAGAGTTATACCATAGTGTCAGTTTCCCTTATTCTGAGTTATATCAACCTCAGTCATTGAGAGGGGAAAATGGGCCAGTAGGGCTATCAAGATAGTCCCCAGGGTAAAGATAGGGGGCATTTTCTTCATCCTCCTCTGGTCTTCTGTCTTCGCTAGGTGGGAGGTCAGGGCTGTCCGCCCCGGTTCGTACCTCACTGGAATCACTTGCTTCCCTCTCTAGGTCTGGTCTAGGAACCTTTTCCACTCGGGATGCATGGATCCAGGTAGGACTTTCCTCTGTCAGGACTGCTGTTCGGGTAACTGCTACGACCTCTGTCTCTGGACCATAGGTGAAGTCTCCTGGGCTCTTGTTCCTGGGGAGCACCTTCACCACGACTCTGTCTCTGACTTTAAAGGGGTGTGTAGGTTCCTGTGGATTCAAAGGGTTTTTACAAACAACCTCATGTTCAATTTCATTCAGTTTTGTTATCAGGGACCTGACATACTCTTCTCTGATGAGTTCTAGATCTCCTTCCTGTATTACTAGTGGTTTCTTAGCCCAGGGTGTAGGAAAAGGGTCTACCCATTAGTATTTCAAAGGGTGAGTATCCTAGAGTTTTCTGTGGGGTCATTCTGATTTCTGCTAGGATAATGGGAAGGACCTGCTTCCACTTGTGGAAGGTACCTCCTGTGGCCTTCCTTAGTTTGTCTTTGAGGGTCCTATTCATTCTTCCTACGACCCCTGAACTCTGCAGGTGGTACGGGATGTGAAACTTCCACTCCACCTGCAGAGCTTTTACTAAGGCCTGTGTGATTTTGGCTGTAAAGGCTGAGCCTTTATCACTATTTATTTGCAGGGGGCACCCCCATCTAGGGATGATTTTCTGTGTTAGGATTCTTGCTACTATCTTGGCATCCTCTGACTTAGTTAGGAATACTTCTGGCCAGCGAGATAACATATCTACAATGACCAGGGCATATTCTTGTTTACCTGTACCAGGGATATGGGTAAAATCAATTTGTAAGTGTGTAAAAGGGGTGGTGGGGTATTCAAGATGCTGGTGTTTAGCTTTATTAGGGTTGTTAGGGTTGTTCCTGAGGCAAGTGATGCATCTGCTAACATACTGGTCCACAAGTGATTTGGCATTAGTAACATAAAAATCATTGGTTAGTAGGAGGAGTGTTGTGGCTTCACCACGGTGACCAACACCACGGCACTGGGCAACGAGCAAAGGGGCACTGGACTGGGGTATACAGGGTTTCCCCTCTTTGCAGATTAATCCAGATTTAGGATTTTTTCTGCAGAATTGGGTAAGTCCAGTCGGAGAGATCAGTATTAGTCGCAGCAGCTTGAAGTGCTGTCAAGGGAGGGACATGCTCTAGTGAGTGCAATGAGCTCTGCAGCTTGCGCGGACTGACAAGGTGTTGGTAGGGTTTCCAACACAGTGTCAGGGAGGGTGACAATGGCATAGCCAGCCTGGTATGTATTGTCATTGGGCCTACTACAGGAGCCGTCAACAAATACTATGTCTGCGCCTGGTATGGGAACGGGAGACATGTCAAGTCTGGGAGAAGTTTCAGCTTCAATGGAAGCAGCACAGTCATGTAGGTCGGGTGGTTCATCCTCGGGACCTTTCAAGCCTAAAAGGGCATTGAGAATGGGTGCAGGGCCAGAAGAACTAGCAGTGTACTTAATGGTAAGGGTAGGGTTACTCAAAAGGAGTACTTCATATCCACTAAGGCGTTGTGCTGACATGTGCTGTGTGTGTAAGCTTTTAAGTATTGCCAGGACATCATGTGTGGTGTGGAGTACTGTGATGTGGCCTAAAGTGAGGGTAGTGGCCATTTCTGCAACCATTGCACAGGCTGCCAAAGCCCTGAGGCAGGCAGGCATACCTTGCACAGACACTGGCATGACTTTGGAAAAAAAATGCCACGGGGCGCAACTTCCCTCCATGAAACTGTGTGAGCACCCCCGCCATGGTTTTACAATTGTCCCTTGCATATAGATGGAAAGGTAGTACATAATTGGGGAGGCCAAGTGCCGGACTTTTTATCAACATACATTTTAAACTTTCATATGCAGTTAACATTTCTTGTGACCATTGTACAGTTTTAGGTTTGTCCTTCAGTGTGGCTTGTCTCAAAATGTTATCATAATAAGAGCAATCAGAAATCCACTGTCTGCAGTAATTTACCATACCCAGGAAGGACAGTAGTTCCCTCTGGGTAGTTGGGGTGACCAGGCCCAATACAGACTGTATGCGTTGTGGACTGACTTTCCTCTCTCCCTGAGTGAGCACAAAACCTAAGCAATCAACATGCTTTTTACACCATTGCATTTTTATTTTGGACACCTTGTGTCCACATTCACAAAGCCAGTTTAGTAATGAAACACCATCCTCTCGGCAGGCCTCCTCAGTTTTACTACAGAGCAGCAGATCATCTGCATACTGTAGCAGGACTGAACCATGGTGAGGTTGCCAGGGCCTCAATGTGGCCTGGAGACAACAGGTGCGTCAATAATCTGCACCAGGTAAGTTGTTTACCCTCAAAAGAAAAGGCAAAAAGTAATTGTGTCTGTGAATCTACAGGTATGCTGAAAAAAGGCATTCTTCAAATCAATTACAGAGAAGAACGCAGCATCTGCAGGGATTGCAGAAATGAGTGAGTTTACATCTGGAACAATTGGTGCAATTGGGACAATTAGCTGATTGATCGCTCTGAGATCCTGTACAAATCTTATACTGCCATCAGCTTTGGCAACAGGGTTCACAGGAGTACAGTATGGTGATACAATATGTCTGAGAATACCCTGTTGTAAGAATTGCTGTATCATGGGGCGGAGACCTTCTATCTTTTCTGGTGAGAGGGGATACTGCATAGGTCAGAACACAAAACACTGGTTGTTGCACCGCTGTCCACTAAAAAGGGAATTTTACTTCCATTTATAATAAGTGGCAGCAGAGGTGAATCTTTACTATGACGGGAGAGTTGAATAAAGGCTGGGATACCCTCCTCCGGGCCCCGTCAGTGCGCGGGGTCTTTGGAATGTTCCCTGACTGCGGGGTTGGTTCTGTCTGTCAAAGCGTCTGGAGTTCTGATAGTTATGAGTGGGTGGGGAAATGAGTAAGCTTTCTGAGTTAAGCAAAGGTAAGCCAGCGTCATCTGTCCAGCAGTCCTTAAACCTTTTCCAAAACGCAGTAACAGACTATGAAGGTTTCTGTTTACAAGCCACAGCGACAGGCAAAAAAAAGCACAGGCAAAAAAGCACAGGCTTTAAAGACTTCCTTCATATGTGTATAGCTGCGTCCTTTGCAAGCTTTGCGCAAATAAGATATACAGCCATCGAGGGTAATAGTGGGCTTGGGACAGTGTTTTACTATTATCTAAACTCTGGGTTATTGGTGCGTTAGGGATAGAGCTAGTGGACGCACCCTCCAGCAGTGAAGTTGGAGGCGATCCCATTTGGTGTGAAAGGGTTACTGCTGCCAAGAGATCTGTGTCCTCAAGCGCAGGATACATTGGAATGCAAGGGGGAGGGAGAGGGTTTTCAAAGATTTACAGTTTCTCTGCAGCTTCGCTTCTGTGCTGTTGGGAACTGACATTTTTTCTTAAATCTCCATATAGAAAGGGTAATTACTGCCTTCCCGTAGGAATGGGTCCTGTCCTGCTTTCTCTGTCCATCCCGCTAAATTATCCACCCATGGGTTAACTAAGTAATACTCTGAGGTAGAGTTGCGGGCGACATACATCTTGCATGTTTCCCCTGGTAAAGGTGGGGGGTAAATGACTGTCTTACTCTGACCCCCTCCCATAGTAAAAAATGCAATTTACACCAACGTTCTATGCAATTTTACAATAGCAATGCAATTTACAATAACTTTCTATGCATGCATCAGCTTAACCAGTTAATTAGTCATTGACAATATCACAATATTATCTTGTATAGTGAGAACATGAAATCTTTTGACGTGTACGATACTTACCATTCGTACAAGATGTCAGAAAAATACAGCGTTTTAGACAGGAAGCAAGAAAAGTGTTTGAGTAAAGATATCTGGCAGACGAAAACTTACCAGCCGTCTGGACCAAATATAAGAACTTATCTCACTACAAACATACAAAAATATATAGACGATCAAATCGAGGTATTCTCTACGTTACGTATAGACCCCAGGTCTATTTTTAAGTATCCCAGATACTAACGTCTTTGGAGAATTGCGCTTGGACCCCTGGTCCCTTCTCAGACGTATCTTTAAGTCCCAGACATTAAAGATGTTTGGTCACGTGTTCCCAGAACACTGACACGGATTCAGCTTCAGTGTATCTTTAAGTCCCAGACATTAAAGATGTTTGGTCACGTGTTCCCAGAACACTGACACGGATTCAGCTTCAGTGTATGACCGCAATCCCGCATGACAAAGACAGACAATAAATTCTCTATCTTTACCATTCGGGGACGATCACTGAATCGCGGACGTAGCCCCCAGCTGAAAGGATATGCCCTTATATTCTTTAACCCTCGATGTGATGGCCTCTCAGACGTCTGGGAGTGTAAACCTTCATGCTATCAGTTACATGCACAACACAAGCAGTAAAGATTCACACTGTTTATTTAATAAATTACAGCGTACTATATAGAAAAGAAACATGGGTGTATACAATATGTGCAAGCATATGATTGGATAAATAGAAGTAGCATACGACATTACATGCAGGATATTTTAGTAACACACAGAAGTAACAGTTTTGATCTGGTATGTAATTGTCCTTGAAGATAAGACACACACAAGCCTTATATTATATGAACAGACAAAGGCATCTTGTAGAGAGTGCGTACGTGTCTATTCAAACACATAACAATTCATATAGCATGTTTAACCCTTCAATGCCCTAGGCAAGATTTTGGTTAGAGCATCATAGCACCGCCGCTAGTTCTGCAGGAGATGCCAGGCATGAGTCAGCTGGCAGCTCTGCTAACGTCGGGCGCCTTTTGTTTATGAAAATGCATCATATTATTTGCATTACTATGTGGCTAGGGATGCGGTCAAGATGCCGCTGGCCGGAATCCCGACCGCCACAATCCCGACATATTCTCCCTCCGTGGGTGTCCACGACACCCATAGAGGGAGAATATAATAGTGTGCCGAGCGAAGCGAGCCCGCAAGGGGCTGCGTTCCGCTCGCCACCCCTGTCGGGATTGTGTGGTCGGGATTCCGGCGTCGGTATTTCGACCGCCGGGATTCCGGCCGGCGGCATTTAGTACTGATCCCTGTGGCTAGGATGCACAAGCAGCTTCTGCTGATTAAAATTATATGCAGCATGCCTATATTCTGTGTGCGACTGTGGCTGTATCTGCATACGAAATGCTACATTACAGTGATTTCCAGGAATACACGGCAATGTAGCATTTCATATGCAGATACAGCCGCAGTCACACACAGAATATAGGCATGCCGCATATCATTTTAATCAGCAAAAGCTGCTGGTGCCCCTAAGCATACCAAATGCCTATGCCTAAGGCCGGCTCTGGTTACACCTGTCGGAAAACGGGAAACCAAACATGAGAAAAAGGGGCTCTAGTCCCTATAGTAGTCCCTGGCCTATTGACCCTCCAGTACCACAGCTACTAATAGTTGAACGCTGTTTATTTTATGTCCTCAATAAACACTCTGCAATGTGGAGTTGTTTGTATCACCAGGATATAACGACACAAGCTACTGCTTTCCGTGGGAACACTGTAATGGTGATAAAATAAAAAATATTGCTTATTAATGTAATTTACATTATTATTCTATCCTCCTGGCAGCTGAGGCCTGCGTATTGCCCTGTAACCCCTATTTGTCTGTACTGTGTGTTGTACAGTGTTGCTCAGATTGAGGTTCTAATGTTTATATACTGCATATAAACGTATCCCGCAGATATAATGTATAATATCAATATTAACATATCTACTGTTACGCCTTGTACCCCAAAACATAATTATATTTAAGCTTCAGGATATAAGATTATTGCTTTTAATATTTTCCCTTAAACAAAAAGTCATTCATTTCCTCAGTCCAGTCCTTGCTGTAACAGCGTTGTGAGATAATTATTGTGCTACAGATGTGGTGTCAGGACTGTGGGGCCTGCAGACCCAGGCCCTTATAGACAGAGGGGCCCACAGTGGAATGATGCGCAGGGAGGACTTAAAACAAGTGTTCCCTGCGCGTCAGCTCTCTGTGAATCGTTCCTGCAGGTCCGCAATTCTCCATATAACGTCATGATGTGTGACATCACAAAGGCCTGTAGCGGTGTGGCAGAATTTTTTTGCTGGGGGGGGGGGGGCTGTCTATTTTGTCAGTCCCAGGCCCCACAATTTCTGATGTCAGCCCTGTCAGTAGGTGCATTTACAGGGTCTAGTTGCAGCTATAAGCCATTACTCCTATTGATACAATGTTTCACATGTTCTCAGGCAGTGCCGGATTAAGGGAGGGGCGACAGGGGTGGTCGTCCCGAGGCCCCCACACACTGCTGCCCACCACTGCCACCTCAGCTGGTAAGTGTCCAGACTCTTGCTGCCTGGCAGGTGGCTGTGTGCAGTCCCCAGAAGCTCATTAGCCCAGTCCCCTATGAGCCACTGCAGGAGTTCCTGCACAACAGCCGTCTGCACAGCATCCCGGCACTGGGGCTTCAGTTGGGGCAGGGTCTGGAACACCTTCCCTGCCAATGCCACGCCAGGGGCGGCCAGCACCAGTAGAGTCAGCCCGGCCACATTCATCGTAGTGAGCAGAGGTGGCTGCCAGTGCCGTAACTAGGCATTTTAGCGCTGAGTGCAAGAAACGACATTGGCGCCCCCCCCCCCCATGCAAGACAGGGGCAGTGCGTGCCGTAGGCGCTGGAAAAATATATAGGGGCGTGGCTTCATGGGTAAGGGGCGTGGCCACAAAATAATAGCAATTCATACTACGGTGCACAGTAGTCTCCATTATTCAAATTACGCTGCACAGTAGCGCCACTACACCAGGTAGAGCCCCTTTTATACATTACAGCAGACAGCGTCCCCCTTTTTACACATTACAGCAGACAGTCCCCCTTTTTACACATTGCGGCAGCCAGGACCCCTTTTTACACATTGCGGCAGCCAGGACCCCTTTTTACACATTGCGGCAGCCAGGACCCCTTTTTACACATTGCGGCAGCCAGGCCCCCTTTTTAAACATTGCGGCAGCCAGTCCCCCTTTTTACACATTGCGGCAGCCAGGCCCCCTTTTTACACATTGCGGCAGCCAGTCCCCCTTTTCACACATTGCGGCAGCCAGTCCCCCTTTTTACACATTGCGGCAGCCAGTCCCTCTTTTTACACATTGCGGCAGCCAGTCCCCCTTTTTACACATTGCAGCAGCCAGGCCCCCTTTGCGGCAGCCAGTCCCCCTTTTTACACATTGCGGCAGCCAGGCCCCCTTTTTAAACATTGCGGCAGCCAGTCCCCCTTTTTACACATTGCAGCAGCCAGGCCCCTTTTGCGGCAGCCAGTCCCCCTTTTTACACATTGCGGCAGCCAGTCTCCCTTTTTACACATTGCGACAGCCAGTCCCCCTTTTTACACATTGCGGCAGCCAGTCTCCCTTTTTACACATTGCAGCAGCCAGGCCCCCTTTGCGGCAGCCAGTCCCCCTTTTTACACATTGCGGCAGCCAGTCCCCCTTTTTACACATTGCGGCAGCCAGGACCCCTTTTTACACATTATGGCAGACGGTGTCCCCGAGAGAGAGAGAGAGAGAGAGAGGGATATACTTACCTTCTCCCCGCTGACAGGCTCCTCGTGCTGGCATCTCCCTCTGTGCAGTGTGCAGGCATCGGACAAGGAGGAGGAGGGAGGGGGACTGGAGCCGCAGCAGCGCTATGTCATTGGTAGTAAGTGCCGCTGCAGCATCCCCCTCTCCTTCCGTATTGGTTGCCTGGCGCTGCTGTGGATGCTGGGATGTAGGAACCGCATCCCAGCATCCACAGCAGCGCCGGGCAGCCTATACGGAAGGAGAGGGGGATGCTGCAGCGGCGCTTACTACCAATGAAATAGCGCTGCTGCGTCTCCAGTCCCCCTCCCTCCTCCTCCCTCTCACCTGCCTCCGGCGCTTCTCTCTCCTCCAGTGCGGCTGCGGCGCACGGCGCGGACTTCAGAGGCGGCATGTAATGAGTCAATTTGACTCAATGCATGCCGCTGGCCGTGCGCCCTCAGGGCCCACTTGGCACACACGTAGTTACGGCCCTGGTGGCTGCTATAGGCTGGGCTATGTATGCCGCAACGGGACGTCTCCTGCCACCGAGACCCTACCTTATATTACAGCCTGAGACCTCCAACCCCTGCGCCGGGGAGAGCAGCGCTGCTGACAGGGGGAGAGTCTGTACAGTGGCAGACAGAGGAGAGAGATAAAAGTACCAATCAGCTCCTAACTGTCATTCTTCAAACAGCACCTGTTACATGGCAATTCAGAGACTGGCTAGTACATAGGGGTCTATTTACTAAGCCTTGGAGAGAGATAAAGTGAATGGAGATATAGTATCAGCCAGTCAGCTCCTAATTGTCATGTCACAGGCTGTGTTTGAAAAATGACAGTTAGGAGCTGGTTGGTTGGTACCTTATCTCCGTCTACTTTATCTCTCTCCAAGGCTTAGTAAATAGACCCCCTTATCTCTCTCCACTTTATCTCTTCCCAAGACATAGTACATAGATACATAGACCCCTTTATCTCTTTCCTCTTTATCTTTCTCCAAGCTCTGATAAATCCCCCCCCATATTCTGTCCTGCCGGAGCTGGTCGCAGATAATGTGTGGGGAAGCATTCTGTCTCACACACACATCAGACTTGCTGTCAGTAATCCTAATGGAATACACTACAGGGAACATTTCGGAGCCTTTAATGGCTGATTTGCGGATAACATCTTACATGCAATGACATATTACATGCAGTGTCAGTCATCCTAAAAGAGGGAATCCGTATGGAATACCTACAATCAAAATCCCGACGGTCAAAATCCCGACAAGGTCACCATACCGACAAGGTCAAAATACCGACATTTAAAATACCAACAAGGTCAAAATCCCGACCTTTAAAATGTCGACAGGTCAAAAAGTCAATAAGAGCTTTTCATTGATTTTTGGTATGTACGTCGACACGGACACCGTATAAGTGTACCGCGTCCAGTTGCATGTCTTGCTACATTCGCCATGCTTCAGGCACGGGGCCTCGCTGCGCTCGGCACACTTTTATATTCCACCTCCACGTCCACTGGGATGGTAAAGTACGAAAAAAATGAAAAAATCTGAAAAAACTCATGTTGACGTTTTGACCTATCGACATTTTAAATGTCGGTATTATGACCTTGTCAGTATTTTGACCACGTCGGTATTTTGACCGTCGGCATTTTGATTGTAGGTAAATTGACTGCATCCCTAAAAGAGATGTCCCCCCAGTGATACTCAGGAACTGCAAACACAGACTGTAGAACTAAGCACGGATCCCTCTTCTGCACTATATGGGGCGTATTTACTAATTATCGGATTTCAGACCCGATAATCAGAATTTGTTATCATGGCAACAAGAGAGTCACATGCTCCCAAATGCATTATAAATCACACACAGGGACTAGGGCTCCGGCGATGTGTAAAGAAGGGACATGATAGCAATAATTTCATGTCTATATTTGGAGCTGAGGCCGGTCAGCTGACCACAAGTATAGCGGCCAGTGCTGAGGAGGATTCCAGAGGAACCCTCTCCTGGTGATTTGCCATAACATACCTCCCAACTTTCTAGATGCCAAGTCCGGGACACTCACACGGTGTAGCTGCGTGCCACCCGAAAAAGGGTGTGTGGCTTAGTATGAGAGGGGTGTGGCCTCTGTTGAGTGGGCGTGGCTGAGCGTCACGGACCCAGGTTTTGTTTTGTTTTGTTTTTTCATTTTGGGGGCGTGCCCAGCTTCCCGAGCAGCTGGGCAGCCCCCTGCTCTCCTCCCTGCATTGAGAGTAGATGAGAGATCACTCGCTGCTTTGCAGAGCAGAGCAGCGGGTGATCAAAGCCTCCCCCAACTGCCCCCCCCACTCTTCCCCCGCCCGCGGGACACTGCGAACAGCGGGAGGTACAGCCGGACAGTGTCCGAATAGCGGGAATGTCCCGCTGAAATCGGGACAGTTGGGAGGTATGGCCATAGGCTACTATAGGGTAACACCATATGGAGATGGGTCATCCTATCAGGGTCAAACTCCAGACTGGTAAATCTGACAGCATTGCAGCCCTCATAGAACCTGGGTACCGGGGGTGGGGGGGGAGAGGTTTGTAGTTACATCTAAACCTTGCTGTACGTTTTATCTGATTGCTGAAAACACTAAAGAGGTGCATGCAGCTTATTCTTATGTCTGTCATTCTTATTAGTGCAAGCTTCAATACAACTGCTGCTGTGTGAGAAACCGCTAATAGATGCGGGAAACGGGCATTTTCAGGGCATATTCTGGATGTCGGATGACATTTTCATTTTCCCGTCTCCTAAGGACACAAAAATCAGGCTTTTTAACCGCTCTGTGATCGAGGCTCCTGTAAAACGCTCTTCAAGGAGGACGTCTGGGCTGTTTCAGATGACAAATGCCCCGCAGGTTTCCCACATCAATATTCATACAGAACTAGGAAATCATGTTATTTCAGAGTGATGGAAATCCAGCAGGTTCAGAGCGGAATCTCCGGGCCGGGCCCGTCGCCGTGTCTTGGTGTGTGGAGCTGTATGAATACAATGAAAGGGAGAATTGAACATACACATTGTACCGATTGTAACTAAATGTCATTTAGAAGAAAAATTATTTTTTATTATATTTTCCATATTGCAGTTTTGCCCCTATTGATCTTGGGGCCGGGCTCATTGGCCGAAATGCTTTCGGCCAGTAGCTGCTGTTAATTGCACAATTTTACCTACTGCATATCGACCCCGTAGCCCCCTTCCCTCCCCCCCCCCCCCCCCCTCTAGTTGCGGCTATGCTGTAAACTCATGATACTCGGGACCGTGTTCATCCACACTTCACCCATATGCACACATCTGCTCAAAGCCACACCCACTTTCTGACGCTGCGCATTTGGGATGTTACGGTAAGTTAGATGTATCATGTTGCCGTAGAATAGATTTTGTTGCGCAGTATTGCAAATTTTCATACAGTAGAGTAGTTCATATTTTACAATATAAAATATAGATCACTTTCTAACATTGGTTCCAGATGTGTTTTATCGAGAGGCCGTTGATATGCCGACTGTAGGGATGCCGGCGCTCACCATACCGACGTCGGAATCCCGACAGCCGGCATACCGACAACTATTCTCTCTCTTGGGGTGTCCACGACACCCCTGGATGTAGAATAAATAGAGCGGCGTGCATAGCGCGCCACCGTGAACCGCAGCATGGCGAACGTAGCGAGCCCTCAAGGGGCTCTTTTGCGCTCACCCCGCTGCCTGCATGCCTGCGGTCGGGATCCCAAGCGCCGGCATAAAATACTACACCCGTTTTATCCCATACAAGCTAGAACTGACACACAATAAAACATTTTTTGTGTTATCAGGTGAGAGTATTGTCCTATGGTAGTTGGGGGCGTTGATTCTGTAGCTGTCTTAACTGGATCAGATGTACTAATCCATAAAAAGTGATAAAGTGGAGAGTGATAAAGTACCAGCCAATCAGCTTCCTAACTACCATGTCACAGGCCCTGTTTGAAAAATGTCAGGAGCTGGTTGGTTGGTTGGTTGGTTGCTAGTTTATACCTTTCCATTTTATCACTTTTCGAGGCTTAGTACGTCTGGACCTTAGTGCTTTGTCAGGTCGGCTCAGCCTCTTTTGTTCTTTTCTATCCACCTCTCTCCCTCCCTGTTTTGTGTGTTTGGTTTGGTGGTTTTCTTTGTTGGCTATTTTAGATGGTCACTGTACCTGTCAGGGGCATCATCATCACCCTACCAGGTGGAGACTGTAGTTATGTTGGAGCGGATACCTTTTAGTAAATTTCTATATTTGGGTTTTTCATATGCACCCAGCAGGATATCTGTCTCTGTCTGCATTGCTGGTTATTAGTTGTTATACTGTAGTACAGTGTTGGAGTGGGCTGATTCTACATGATCTTTCTATGCCACCAAACTAGCCTTTAATTTCTAAAAGCATAAATATTTATATATCTTTAATAAATATCTACCAATTTTTGACAAACCTTCCATCTCCGTGTTTTTATTTCAGGTTTATTTATTATTATTATTATTATTATTATTATTATTATTATTATTATTATTACGGATGTACAAACAAGGCAATCCTCATCCGATTAAAGGAAAACAAATTATCCTGGAGACGGTCCCCTCACAAAGGTGATATAGGAGTTAGATGGTACAGTAAGTAGCTGAAAGCTTTAGATAGCCCCCCTCCTGTTACAGTAATTATTGTGATTATGCAAATCCAGGTTACTGCCTGATACCGTGGGCTCTTACACGCGGAAAATCCCTATCTCCGGCAAGTGTCTTCACCTACCATAGGCCCTCATTCCAAGTTGATCGCTCGCTAGCTACTTTTAGCAGCCGTGCAAACGCATAGTCGCCGCCCACGGGGGAGTGTATTTTCACTTTGCAAGTTTGCAGCCGCGCGGGACGTACATTTTTTTTGCAGTTTCTGAGTAGCTCTGGACTTACTCAGCCCTTGCGATCACTTCAGACTTTTTGGTCCCGGAATTGACGTCAGACACTCGCCCTGGACATGCCTGCGTTTTTCCAAACACTCCCTGAAAACGGTCAGTTGACACCCACAAACGCCCTCTTCCTGTCAATCTCCTTGCGATCGGCTGTGCGAATGGATTCTTCGTTAAATCCATCGCCCAGCAACGATCCGCTTTGTACCCGTACGACGCGCCTGCGCATTGCGGTGCATACGCATGTGCAGTAGTAACCTGATCGCCGCGCTGCGAAAAACAGCAGCGAGCGATCAACTCGGAATGACCCCCATAGGGTCTCCATCTGCTACTGTATCACCAGCGGCCAGTCCCCTCTAGTATTAATATTCAGCAAATCTCAGCCTACTTAACAAGGAAAATGAGCATACAGCAGAGGCGGAACTACCATTGCACCTGGGCCCCTGAGGACTAAGGGGTCCACTGCTGCCTAGATCAGTTATGAGTTATCCCCTAACTTTCTCCCGCAGACCATTTTGAGCAGTGTCAGATGATTGGCCCAGTGCAGAGAGCAGGGTGGGCCCCACTGTCTCTCCCTGTCACCCACTGCCTCCCCCTTACCTCCTATTGTCACCGCCTCCCTCTCTATGTTAATCTCGGCCTCCCCCTTCCTTATGCTGTCACGTTCTGCCTCTCCCTGCCACCCATTGCCCTGTGGCATATTGTGAACTTGGCTTGGGATGGAGGAGGGGGGCCCAAATCATATTCTTGCACCTGGGCCCACCACTCACATGTTCCACCACTGCATACAAGCAGGGCCCGGTACAGTGATGTCTCGGGGGCCCTCTCAGATAGATATATATATATATATATATCTATGTCAATAAAAATGCTGCGCATTAGACACACTTTCCTTTTAACGTATCCAGCAGATTTTTAAAAGTCCTGTGTCCCGTTTTTTGTGATGTATGCTGCCGCTTCCTCCAGTTAGGAATTAGAGCCACTAATTCCAATGCACATGTAACGAAAGAAGAATGGAGGGCGCAGGTGTAAGTAAAAGGTTTACAATTCCATTTATTAAAAACAAATGCTCACATACATCTCAGTTTAAAATGGTGCGTTCCGTTCTCCATATAGCAATCGAGCCCCGGAACCGCTCTCTCCCATAGCCGATCCTCCGTCTCTTTGTTAGGAATCACGGGTATTATTCGTTCTTTCATCGGGACCAAGACCAGGTTCTGACAGTCTGTCACCAGCTCCACAGGCCACGCCCAACGCGTTTCATCAATGGACTTCGTCAGGGGGTGCATTGCACCTGGGCCCCTGAGGACTAAGGGGTCCACTGCTGCCCAGATCAGTTATGAGTTATCCCCTGACTTTCTCCCGCAGACCATTTTGAGCAATGTCAGATGATTGGCCCAGTGCAGAGAGCAGGGTGGGCCCCACTGTCTCTCCCTGTCACCCACTGCCTCCCCCTGTCACTCATTGCCTCTCCCTGTCACCCTCTGCCTCCCCTTACCTCTCATTGTCACCCCCTCCCTCTCTATGTTAATCTCAGCCTCCCCCTCCCTTACGCTGTCACGTTCTGCCTCTCCCTGTCACCCATTGCCCTGTGGCATATTGTGAACTTGGCTTGGGATGGAGGAGGGGGGCCCAAATCATATTCTTGCACCTGGGCCCACCACTCACATGTTCCACCACTGCATACAAGCAGGGCCCGGTACAGTGATGTCTCGGGGGCCCTCTCAGATAGATAGATATATGTATATATATATATATATATATTAAAGTGCAACAGAATTTGCTGTGCTATATAAGGAACTGCTAATATATATATATATATATATATATATATATGTTATTGTTTTTTAATCTATCTATACACATCTATAAATATATATCTCTCTCCTTCCTCCCACACACACCACAGTGCGTCTCCCTTTCTCCTTCCTCCCACACATCCCACAGTCTGTCTCTCCCTAATCCCAAAGCCCATTATCCCCTAACCAATCTCCACTCTTACCCCGGGGAGAGGCTCACCTGCGCTGCACACCCTTAGTATCCAGACCCTCACACCGCACAGCCGGTACTATGCTCCCCTCACACCCCAACAGAAGATGTCGGCCCAGGGCACGGGAATCCTGGCCAGCGCAGCTGCCACCATGTCCCATAACTGCCTGCAACAGAGCTGGACCCGGAAGAGTGGGTGCACACCCGTTCCGCACAGCCACCGTGAGAGGCTTCTCTCACTCTGAGGCTGCGCCCACACTCTATTTGGACAAGAAGGGTCACATCCCTGCCAGGCACTAAGTGGCGTATCCTTGGGGCCCCTCTGATCCTTGGGGCCCGGTACAGGTGTCCCCTTTGACCCCCCTGTCGCCGGCCCTGCATACAAGTACCGCATTAATTCTTGTGTATCACTAACTCAGAAGATAAAAAGACACATTGGCTTATATATTGTTACATTTTATTTATTTACTTTTATTTATTTGATTTTATTTTAAATATTTTTGATTTATTTTGTGTTCTTTGTTTTTCTTCTGTGTTTTGTACTTTTAGCTTCACTGCACGTGTGACCTACTGTAGCCAGCCGGATTACCCATAGACATACCTACCTGGAGGTTCAGCCTTATCTGCTCCTGGACAGTATCACCTAAGTTTTGCTCAGCTGCCTCAACTGGACTGTATTGGGAAATAATGACTATACATGTCAGTAGGTGGTTTTCTATCACTGTGATAAGCCCAGCCCTGCCACCATATAGTCACCTGTGTGACTGGGTCTACTATGGCATACCGGTGCTCGGGATCCCGGCGCCCAGTAAAAGAGTCCCTTGCGAGCACAGTGGCACGCTAAGAGGGAGAATAGTTGTCGGTATGCTGGGTGTCGGGATTCCGCCACCTGTATGCTGAGCGCTGGGATCCCGACAACCGGCATATCAAGTGCCACACGTGTGAGTACGGGGGATAAATCATTGCGTTATTGCATTGGTAATAAAATGACATGCAGACCTGGATTGTTATCTGTTGCCTTGGGAGGGGTATGTAGCTTCTCGGCTGCCAGGGAAGTCTAGCCGACATTTAGAGTATCAACGGCTCTGTCTACCTGCCGACTCAGTCCCTGCAGTAGTCAAGAGAGTAGTTTGGTCTTTGGCAAATGTGGAACTAGTCCAACTGTTTGTGTTAAGCCCAGTACACACTAGCCGATCATCGCCGACACCGATATTGGCGGCGGCGGCGGGGTGCCGGCATCAGCAAGTGCATACACACTTGCCGATACTGGCGGGGAAGGGAGCGGCGGCGGGAGGAACGGCGGCCATGCTGTATCTGCAGCATGGCTGTCGTTAACGAAGACTTCCCTCATCTGTGCATGTTCAGACGAGGGAGGGTGGCGTTAACAATGCGCGGGAGAGCGCATCATTAACGACATTGAGTGTACACACTGGATGAGATTGTGCAAAATCAGATCGGCCCTTCCGAGCGAGATCTTTCATTTTCTCGTCTAGTGTGTCCCATACGCAGCAAGCATGTGAAACCCTATCGGAGAATGGATGGATAGATAGATGTTGATAAAAGCGCTGTAGACTGAATCTAGATAAATAATAGAGACAGACGGCTTCTATCTCCTGCGCCAGCAATCTGTTGCGTCTCCCTTCCCTCCGTCTGGGTAATGACGTTATTGATGTGATGACAGTTCAGCTTCTATAATATAACAGTGATGAGATCTCGCCGAGCTTCTCCATGGCTCTTCCACGTTTGGGAGAAGATCTGAAAGTCCCTGGACAGCGTTACATCAATGCAGAGTGATCTCCTCAGGCTGTCGCCGCATTGTGAAGAGTGGGCCTTGTACTGAAGAAGCTCTTACCTCTGTAATCTCTCCCGCTACGCCAAGTGGAGAAATAAATAAGCTACAAGTATCGGCAGCAAGTCCTTACTGCAATGTAAAGACGGACTGAGATCTGCTGGAACAGCGCAGTGGTGGCGCTATGTATACTGTAGTATAACCAATATATTACATACGTACTGTATACGTATCACATGCAATAACACAACTAAAGAGGGAATAGGGGCAAGACCAGCTTCCCCCCCCCCCGCCACCCCCAAATTCTCACTGCCAGTTCAGTACTTGCTTAACCCCTCCCAGTCTCACCACCTCAATCACCGCTACAAATAATTAGAACTATAATTATCAGTACTAATTCTACCTAATTAATCACACGGCAACAGCCAAATTGACTTTCTCATAATTATCAGATAAGCTGTAACCACATCACAGAGATTATAATTAACACAACTTAATTAAAATCTCATATACTTATACCCTTCTCTAAAAGGCGACTGTGTTGTGGACGATATTTGTATGGCGCCTCTCATGTCTTTGTCGCGCAGAGAAGAAAAGCGCGCTTTTATATTTGGCCGAATCAGCAATTTCAACTAATCAGGCTGTGCGTGAGAAATACTTGTAAAGATTAAAATGTATAAAGAGCAATCAAAGTTTGAGTGTGAGAGTATGTATTGTGCAGGGCTAAGCCCATTCCGTTCTTGTAAATCAGAGGACGGTATTCAATGGTTTGAAAAGTCAGTTGGGTGTCTGTTTTTCCTATCTGATAGACGGAGAAAAACAGACACCCAACCGACTTTTCAAACAATTGAATCCCCCCCAGAGAGTTTAAAACTCATATCGTGCTGCTATGATGGCGAGATCTATTCACATCAGTATTCCTGGCCTGAGAAAAAATTATGCTTTACCAAAGCAATGCCGATCTGGTAGATATGCTCAAAGTAGCATGTTAACCTTCTCGACATGTTAGTGTCGGCATTCTAGTATCACTATCATCACTGTTGACAGAGTGATCTCCTCAGGCTGTCGCCGCATTGTGAAGAGTGGGCCTTGTACTGGAGAAGCTCTTACCTCTGTAATCTCTCCCGCTACACCAAGTGGAGAAATAAATAAGAAGTGATTGTCCATCCCTCATACCCAATATAACTGGCAGAGGCGCTTTAAGAGAGGAGGGGCCTATGTGCAGTCTCCGATTGAGCCCCTTCCTCTCCGGCGGTGCAGTAGACTCTGGAATTGTGCCAGTGTCTACTGTGCATGCGCAGGTCTCCGGGAACATGGCGCCCGTGCCGCGTTCCTGGGGACATCTCTATTGCGCATGCGCCAATCATCGGAAAATTGAAATTTTTCCAGTGATTTTAGAAGCTCTGCAGCCGGCGACAGGTCAAGGGAGAGGTGAGTATAATTAAATGGGTGCAAGGTGTGCAGAGTGTGGGCCTCTCCGGACTCAGGGGCCCGTATAAATACGTACCTCAAGGGGTCTTATTCAGGTTTGCTAGCAAGCCAAAAAAGCACACAAAATGGGCAAAACCGTGTTGCACTGCAGGGGGGGCAGATGTAACGTGCAGAAAGTTGGGTAAAATTACTAAGATGGGAGTTCTATTTAGATGGGATGTTGCCCATAGCAACCAATCAGATTCTACTTCTCATTTATCTAGCACCTTCTAGAATTATATTACCTGGAATCTGATTGGTTGCTATGGGAACTCCCATCTTAAATAGAACTCCCACCTTAGTAAATTTAATACCTTAGATTTGGGTGGGGTGTGTTCAAACTGAATTCATATACCCCTATCACATCGCAAAAATAACTCTATATCGACACGGGTCAGTGTGCGATGTGAAAGGGGCCTTGGAGAATTCCCGGGTCGCCTGGTAATTCAACCCGGGAAATAAGAAGGGTTATTCCTGGGTGAATACCGGTTCTGGCGCAGTGTGAATGGGTTGCCGGGTCGATGCGACCAGGGACCCGTTTACTACATAGGGAGAGGCTGCGCGGAGATGAGCTCATCTCCCAGTGCCGCCCCTGCCGCCGGCTCTGCCCCCGCCGCTATGGCAACCAACCCGGCATATTGCCGGGTCGGGAAGCCAGCAGAGAGGCTCCAATGCCGGATCCCACCCGGGAAGGACCCGTTTCCAATTCCCGGGTGGGATCCAGCATTGGAGATGTGAAAGGGGTATAGGGGGTAATTCCAAGTTGATCGCAGCAGGAAATTTTTTATCAGTTGGGCAAAACCATGTGCACTGCAGGGTAGGCAGATGTAACATGTGCAGAGAGAGTTAGATTTGCGGTGGTGAGTTCAATCTGCAATCTAATTTGCAGTGTAAAAATAAAGCAGCCAGTATTTACCCTGCACAGAAACAATATAAACCAACCAAATCTTACTCTCTCTGCACATGTTATATCTGCCCCCCCTGCAGTGCACATGGTTTTGCCCAACTGCTAAAAAATTTCCTGCTACGATCAACTTGGAATTACCCCCATAAATTGCAGTGTAAAAATAAAGCAGCCAGTATTTATCCTGCACAGAAACAATGTAACCCACCCAAATCTAACTCTCTCTGCACATGTTACATCTGCAGATTTCTTGTGGCTAATATCTCGCGGTGCGCATAATAATAATGCAGATTTCATTTATCTGGCATCATCCTTTGTATGTGACCCAATCTATTACAGGAACAGCTGAATTGTAGCACAATGTGTAAATGCGATGCATTGTTCAAAATCCCTGCAACTTGTGGGTTCTGTATAGAATGGGCAGCAATTGTCTAGGAAGGAGAGAATGTGGCCATTTCTACACTATACTGGTTATTGTTTCTTATGTAGTGTAAATGAAACGTTCTCCAAGGTAGAAGTCAGTAAATTACTAGGGATACGCAATAGACCTTGTGCTGAGTTGATCGGATTATGTAGTATCAGAGTCGCCGGCTGCCTCTTGTCTGAGAGTCACAGCTTTGGGTACTACTGTATGAGAGGAAGGTTATCCTTCTGCCGAAACTCAGTACGATGCAGCCGCCACAAAGCACCTGATCGCAGCAGCAAATTTGTTAGCAGTTGGGCAAAACCATGGCCCTCATTCCAAGTTGTTCGCTCGCAAGCTGCTTTTAGCAGCATTGCACACGCTAAGCCGCCGCCTACTGGGAGTGAATCTTAGCTTAGCAAAATTGCGAATGAAAGATTCTCAAAATTGCGAATAGAAATTTCTTAGCAGTTTCTGAGTAGCTCGACACTCTGCCACTGCGATCAGCTCAGTCAGTTTCGTTCCTGGTTTGACGTCACAAACACACCCAGCGTTCGCCCAGACACTCCCCCGTTTCTCCAGCCACTCCCGCGTTTTTCCCAGAAACGGCAGCGTTTTTTCACACACACCCATAAAACGGTCAGTTTCCGCCCAGAAACACCCACTTCCTGTCAATCACACAACGATCACCAGAACGAAGAAAAATCCTCGTAATGCCGTGAGTAAAATACCAAACTTCTTAGCAAATTTACTTGGCGCAGTCGCAGTGCGAACATTGCGCATGCGCAGTTAGCGGAAAATCGCTACGATGCGAAGAAAATTACCGAGCGAACAACTCGGAATGACCCCCCATGTGCAGTGCAGGGGGGCAGATGTAACATGTGCAGAGAAAGTTAGATTTGGGTGGGGTGTGTTCAAACTGAAATCTAAATTACTGTGTAAAAATAAAGCAGCCAGTATTTACCCTGCACAGAAACAAAATAAACCACCCAAATCTAACTCTCTCTGCACATGTTACATCTGGCCCCCCCGCAGTGCACATGGGGGGCCAGCTACTCCTAAAGTGCAAAAGCATCGCTGCTGTGCGATGCCTGTACTGGGCGTCCCCCCACATGTCAGTGTGAATGATCGTAGCCCTGCAAAATTTTGCAGGGCTACGATCAACTCGGAATGACCCCCATGGTTTTGCCCAACTGCTAACAAATTTGCTGCTGCGATCAACTCTGAATTACCCCCATAGGGGGTCATTCCGAGTTGATCGCTCGCTAGCTAGTTTTAGCTGCCGTGCAAATGCTATGCCGCCGCCCGCTGGGGAGTGTATTTTAGCTTAGCAGAAGTGCGAACGCATGTGCAGCCGAACTCTGCAAAAACAGATTGTGCAGTTTCTGAGTAGCTCTGAACCTACTCAGCGCTTGCGATCCCTTCAGCCTATTCGTGTCCGGATTTGACGTCACACACCCGCCCGGCGAACGCCCAGCCACACCTGTGTTTTTTCAGACACGCCTGCGTTTTTGCAAACACTCCCTGAAAACGGTCAATTGACACCCAGAAACGCCCCCTTCCTGTCAATCTTCTTGCGGGCGTCAGTGCGACTGAAAATTTTGCTAGAACCTGTGCACAACCACAACGGGCTTTGTACCCGTACGACGCGCGTGCGCAGTATTACTTGTAGAAACTGTAACAATATGGGGTAATTAGCTGGGTAGAGGGGTGTTTGGTGCAGTGTTTAGGGTCTAAGTCAGAGTCCACGCACAGCAGCAATCAGATCTGAATTACCCCCTAAATCCACGCAAAGATTTTTAAATATATAAATGAAATAGTGCTTTACTGCCAGCATTAAATCAGGAAGAAAATAATAAACACCTAGCCCATACCTCCTAACATTTAATGATTTGAAAACGGGACTCCAACGCGTGCCCGAAGAGGGGGCGTGACCTATGTGAAGGGGGCATGGCTTCGCTGCAGTGTCGCTATTGTAAGCCACGCCTCCTGTTTTCTGTCACTAAGGGGGCATGCCCAGCATTCTGTGAGCTGCTGGCATGACCCCAGTCCCTCTGTCTCTATTGAATAGATGCTATGAAAGCTGTGCAAATGGCTGCTTATCGCAGTGCTGTCCTGTGATTACTCCAACCTGAGCCGGGGTTAATATGACAGGGACACTGCAGAGTTTTTTTTTTACATTTTTTTAAGTAAATTCGGCCATATCGCATTTCCCATTATAAGTATAAACTGGGGGGTTTTTCGCGTTGGGTATGGGATGCTGACGTACGGGATCCCGGAGGTCAGCATACCGACGCCAGAATCCTGGCCGCTAGAATGCCAGCAGGGGGTTGATCGCAACTCAAAATCCCCTTGCGCACTCAGTGGGTCGCTGCGCTTGCCACAGGTTCTGTTACCGCTCTATGGATGTCGTCTACACCCACGAGTGGGAATAGCCTCTGTTAGCCAGGATTCCTGCTGGCGGCATTGTCAGTGGTCGGGATTCCTGCTGGCGGCATTGTCAGTGGTCGGGATTCCGGCTGGCGGCATTGTCAGTGGTCGGGATTCCGGCTGGCGGCATTGTCAGTGGTCGGGATTCCTGCTGGCGGCATTGTCAGTTGTCGGGATTCCTGCTGGCGGCATTGTCAGTGGTCGGGATTCCTGCTGGCGGCATTGTCAGTGGTCGGGATTCCGGCTAGCGGCATTGTCAGTGGTCGGGATTCCGGCTGGCGGCATTGTCAGTGGTCGGGATTCCTGCTGGCGGCATTGTCAGTGGTCGGGATTCCTGCTGGCGGCTTTGTCAGTGGTCGGGATTCCGGCTGGCGGCATTGTCAGTGGTCGGGATTCCGGCTGGCGGCATTGTCAGTGGTCGGGATTTCGGCTGGCGGCATTGTCAGTGGTCAGGATTCCGGCTGGCGGCATTGTCAGTGGTCGGGATTCCGGCTGGCGGCATTGTCAGTGGTCGGGATTCCGTCTGGCGGCATTGTCAGTGGTCGGGATTCCGGCTGGCGGCATTGTCAGTGGTCGGGATTCCGGCTGGCGGCATTGTCAGTGGTCGGGATTCCGGCTGGTGGCATTGTTACTGGTCGGGATTCCGGCTGGCGGCATTGTTACTGGTCGGGATTCCGGCTGGCGGCATTGTCAGTGGTCGGGATTTCGGCTGGCGGCATTGTCAGTGGTCAGGATTCCGGCTGGCGGCATTGTCAGTGGTCGGGATTCCGGCTGGCGGCATTGTCAGTGGTCGGGATTCCGGCTGGCGGCATTGTCAGTGGTCGAGACTCCGGCTGGCGGCATTGTCAGTGGTCGGGATTCCTGCTGGTGGCATTGTCCGTGGTCGCGACTCCAGCTGGCGGCATTGTCAGTGGTCGGGATTCCGGCTGGCGGCATTGTCAGTGGCCGGGATTCCGGCTGGCGGCATTGTCAGTGGCCGAGATTCCGGCTGGCGGCATTGTCAGTGGTCGGGTTTCCGGCTGGCAGCATTGTCAGTGGTCGGGATTCCTGCTGGCGGCATTGTCAGTGGTCAGGATTCCGGCTGGCGGCATTGTCAGTGGTCGGGATTCCGGCTGGCGGCATTGTCAGTGGTCGGGATTCCGGCTGGCGGCATTGTCAGTGGTCGGGATTCCGGCTGGCGGCATTGTCAGTGGTCGGGATTCCGGCTGGCGGCATTGTCAGTGGTCGGGATTCCGGCTGGCGGCATTGTTACTGGTCGGGATTCCGGCTGGCGGCATTGTCACTGGTCGGGATTCCGGCTGGCGGCATTGTCACTGGTCGGGATTTCGTCTGGCGGCATTGTCAGTGGTCGGGATTCCAGCTGGCGGCATTGTCAGTGGTCGGGATTCCGGCTGGCGGCATTGTCAGTGGCCGGGATTCCGGCTGGCGGCATTGTCAGTGGCCGAGATTCCGGCTGGCGGCATTGTCAGTGGTCGGGTTTCCGGCTGGCAGCATTGTCAGTGGTCGGGATTCCTGCTGGCGGCATTGTCAGTGGTCGGGATGCCTGCTGGCGGCATTGTCAGTGGTCGGGATTCCGGCTGGCGGCATTGTCAGTGGTCGGGATTCCGGCTGGCGGCATTGTCAGTGGTCGGGACTCCGGCTGGCGGCATTGTCAGTGGTCGGGATTCCGGCTGGCGGCATTGTCAGTGGTCGGGATTCCGTCTGGCGGCATTGTCAGTGGTCGCGACTCCAGCTGGCGGCATTGTCAGTGGTCGGGATTCCGTCTGGCGGCATTGTCAGTGGTCGGGATTCCGGCTGGCGGCATTGTCAGTGGTCGGGATTCCGGCTGGCGGCATTGTCAGTGGTCGGGATTCCGGCTGGCGGCATTGTTACTGGTCGGGATTCCGGCTGGCGGCATTGTCACTGGTCGGGATTCCGGCTGGCGGCATTGTCAGTGGTCGGGATTTCGGCTGGCGGCATTGTCAGTGGTCAGGATTCCGGCTGGCGGCATTGCCAGTGGTCGGGATTCCGGCTGGCGGCATTGTCAGTGGTCGGGATTCCGGCTGGCGGCATTGTCAGTGGTCGAGACTCCGGCTGGCGGCATTGTCAGTGGTCGGGATTCCTGCTGGTGGCATTGTCCGTGGTCGCGACTCCAGCTGGCGGCATTGTCAGTGGTCGGGATTCCGGCTGGCGGCATTGTCAGTGGCCGGGATTCCGGCTGGCGGCATTGTCAGTGGCCGAGATTCCGGCTGGCGGCATTGTCAGTGGTCGGGTTTCCGGCTGGCAGCATTGTCAGTGGTCGGGATTCCTGCTGGCGGCATTGTCAGTGGTCGGGATTCCTGCTGGCGGCATTGTCAGTGGTCGGGATTCCGGCTGGCGGCATTGTCAGTGGTCGGGATTCCGGCTGGCGGCATTGTCAGTGGTCGGGACTCCGGCTGGCGGCATTGTCAGTGGTCGGGATTCCGGCTGGCGGCATTGTCAGTGGTCGGGATTCCGTCTGGCGGCATTGTCAGTGGTCGCGACTCCAGCTGGCGGCATTGTCAGTGGTCGGGATTCCGGCTGGCGGCATTGTCAGTGGCCGGGATTCCGGCTGGCGGCATTGTCAGTGGTCGGGATTCCGGCTGGCGGCATTGTCAGTGGTCGGGACTCCGGCTGGCGGCATTGTCAGTGGTCGGGATTCCGGCTGGCGGCATTGTCAGTGGTCGGGATTCCTGCTGGCGGCATTGTCAGTGTCAGGTTTCCGGCTGGCGGCATTGTCAGTGGTCGCGACACCAGCTGACGGCATTGTCAGTGGCCGAGATTCCGGCTGGCGGCATTGTCAGTGGATCGGGATTCCTGCTGGCGGCATTGTCCGTGGTCGTGACTCCAGCTGGTGGCATTGTCAGTGGCCGAGATTCCGGCTGGCGGCATTGTCAGTGGTCGGGTTTCCGGCTGGCAGCATTGTCAGAGGTCGGGACTCCGGCTGGCGGCATTGTCAGTGGTCGGGATTCCGGCTGGCGGCATTGTCAGTGGTCGGGATTCCGTCTGGCGGCATTGTCAATGGTCGCGACTCCAGCTGGCGGCATTGTCAGTGGTCGGGATTCCGGCTGGCGGCATTGTCAGTGGCCGGGATTCCGGCTGGCGGCATTGTCAGTGGTCGGGATTCCGGCTGGCGGCATTGTCAGTGGTCGGGACTCCGGCTGGCGGCATTGTCAGTGGTCGGGATTCCGGCTGGCGGCATTGTCAGTGGTCGCGACTCCAGCTGACGGCATTGTCAGTGGCCGAGATTCCGGCTGGCGGCATTGTCAGTGGATCGGGATTCCTGCTGGCGGCATTGTCCGTGGTCGTGACTCCAGCTGGTGGCATTGTCAGTGGCCGAGATTCCGGCTGGCGGCATTGTCAGTGGTCGGGTTTCCGACTGGCGGCATTGTCAGTGGCCGAGATTCCGGCTGGCGGCATTGTCAGTGGTCGGGTTTCCGGCTGGCGGCACTGTCAGTGGTCGAGACTCCGGCTGGCGGCATTGTCAGTGGTCGGGAATCCTGCTGGCAGCATTGTCCGTGGTCGCGACTCCAGCTGGCTGCATTGTCAGTGGTCGGGATTCCGGCTGGCGGCATTGTCAGTGGCCGGGATTCCGGCTGGCGGCATTGTCAGTGGTCGGGATTCCTGCTGGCGGCATTGTCCGTGGTTGCGACTCCAGCTGGCGGCATTGTCAGTGGTCGGGATTCCGGTTGGCTGCATTGTCAGTGGCCGGGATTCCGGTTGGCGGCATTGTCAGTGGCCGGGATTCCGGCTGGCGGCATTGTCAGTGGCCGGGATTCCGGCTGGCGGCATTGTCAGTGGTCGGGATTCCTGCTGGCGGCATTGTCAGTGGTCGGGTTTCCGGCTGGCGGCATTGTCAGTGGTCGCGACTCCAGCTGACGGCATTGTCAGTGGTCGGGATTCCTGCTGGCGGCATTGTCCGTGGTCGCGACTCCAGCTGGCGGCATTGTCAGTGGGCGAGATTCCGGCTGGCGGCATTGTCAGTGGTCGGGTTTCCGGCTGCCGGCACTGCCAGTGGTCGAGACTCCGGCTGGCGGCATTGTCAGTGGTCGGGATTCCTGCTGGCAGCATTGTCCGTGGTCGCGACTCCAGCTGGCTGCATTGTCAGTGGTCGGGATTCCGGCTGACGGCATTGTCAGTGGCCGGGATTCCGGCTGGCGGCATTGTCAGTGGTCGGGATTCCTGCTGGCGGCATTGTCCGTGGTCGCGACTCCAGCTGGCGGCATTGTCAGTGGTCGGGATTCCGGCTGGCGGCATTGTCAGTGGCCGGGATTCCGGCTGGCGGCATTGTCAGTGGCCGGGATTCCGGCTGGCGGCATTGTCAGTGGCCGGGATTCCGGCTGGCGGCATTGTCAGTGGTCGGGATTCCGGCTGGCGGCATTGTCAGTGGTCGGGATTCCTGCTGGCGGCATTGTCCGTGGTTGCGACTCCAGCTGGCGGCATTCTCAGTGGTCGGGATTCCGGCTGGCTGCATTGTCAGTGGCCGGGATTCCGGCTGGCGGCATTGTCAGTGGCCGGGATTCCGGCTAGCGGCATTGTCAGTGGCCGGGATTCCGGCTGGCGGCATTGTCAGTGGTCGGGTTTCCGGCTGGCGGCATTGTCAGTGGTCGGGATTCCAGCTGGCGGCATTGTCAGTGGTCGGGATTCCAGCTGGCGGCATTGTCAGTGGTCGGGACTCTGGCTGACGGCATTGTCAGTGGTCGGGATTCCGGCTTTGGTATCCTGACTGCCAGGATCCCGATTGTGGCATTGTAACTACATCCCGTTTTTCTGCGTCTTCAGACGAAGTGTTTCTGTTCTCTGTATAAACACTACAAATCCCACGTGCATACCAAACATACTGTATATGGCCCTCATTCCGAGTTGTTCGCTCGGTATTTTTCATCGCATCGCAGTGAAAATCCGCTTAGTACGCATGCGCAAAGTTCGCACTGCGACTGCGCCAAGTAACTTTACTATGAAGAAAGTATTTTTACTCACGGCTTTTTCTTCGCTCCGGCGATCGTAATGTGATTGACAGGAAATGGGTGTTACTGGGCGGAAACACAGCGTTTCAGGGGCGTGTGGCTGAAAACGCTACCGTTTCCGGAAAAAACGCAGGAGTGGCTGGAGAAACGGTGGGAGTGCCTGGGCGAACGCTGGGTGTGTTTGTGACGTCAACCAGGAACGACAAGCACTGAACTGATCGCACAGGCAGAGTAAGTCTGAAGCTACTCTGAAACTGCTAAGTAGTTAGTAATCGCAATATTGCGCATACATCGGTCGCAATTTTAAGAAGCTAAGATTCACTCCCAGTAGGCGGCGGCTTAGCGTGTGTAACTCTGCTAAATTCGCCTTGCGACCGATCAACTCGGAATGAGGGCCTATATCTGTAATCCTGAGAGATCCTCATAGGGAGACGTAGTTTATCTTATATTATTGTCGTCACACTTTGTACCTTTTATGTATGGTTCTCCACATTCCGCACGGTTCCGGTATGAATGGTCGACCATGTTATGGTCGACAGTCATTAGGTCGACCACTATTGGTCGACATGGACATGGTCGACATGGACACATTGTCGCCACATGAAAATGGTCGACACGTGAAAAGGTCGACATGATTTTTTTTTACTTTTTTTGGTGTCGTTTTTTGCGTAAAGTAACTGGGAACCCCAATTAGTGCACCGCGTCCCCTCGCATGGCTCGCTTCGCTCGCCATGCTTCGGGCACGGTGCCTTCGCTCCGCTACCGCTTCGCTCGGCACAGATTACCGTTCCAATCGCAGTCCACGGGGAACGTAAAGTATGGAAAAGTTCCCCAAAAGAAAAAAAAGTTAAAAAACTCATGTTGACCTTTTCATGTGTCGACCTTTCATGTGTCGACCATTTTTATGTGTCGACCATGTGTCCATGTCGACCAATAGTGGTCGACCTAATGACTGTCGACCATAACATCGTCGACCATGTGAACGGATACCATTCCGCACTACCTGTCACTGGCTGAGCTGTCCCAACCTGAGACACATTTAGGGACTGGTAGGGGCAGAAAGTACACTGGGGCAGATGTATTAACCTGGAGAATGCATAAGGAAGTGATAAACCAGTGATATGTGCAAGGTAATAAAGGCACCAGCCAATCAGCTCCAATATGTAAATTAACAGTTAGGATCTGATTGGCTGGTGCCTTTATCACCTTGCACATATCACTGGTTTATCACTTCCTTATGCCTTCTCCAGGTTAATACATCTGCCCCACTGTCCCACTCTGGATCAGTCTAGCACTTAACCAAAACACTGTTCTATACAGGAGGGGGGCACAAGGGGTCATTCTGTCCCTAACCCGTGAGGAGAAATTAGGGCTCAGAAGATCCTTTCAGCCTAAAGCGCAATAATTATCCTATTTTCTGGCTCTGAGATGTTTCCTAATCTCTGTCTGTGCTTCTCCTGGAAGACTGGAGCCGTACGAATCAAAATGATATTTTCAAAAGGTTAAGAAGGGATTTTGTACTTATCCGCAGTGCTGCTGAATGGAAGCTCCATTTGAGCCGTACCCTTTTCAGCTTTCTGTCGCACATCAAATTCTTGAAGGTGTCATAAGGAGACAGAAGACCAAATCTGCTTTTCTCACTGCAGAGATTTCCATGTACTCAGCTATAAGTGTGGAGATAAAGTATCCGTTGGATACAGGTAAATTCTCCCTGCGTTCTGTTAAATATCAAAGCATCTTTACCACCAATTTATCCTCACCAGGTGGTCGTATTTGTATAGAAGGTTTTAGGATGGTTTACGGAAACTCTCTGCTCCTTCCAAATGTAAAGAATCCCCAAAGATTTACTAATGTTTCTGCAATGGTATATGGGCGGAGTGTCGGTGTGTAGACACAACTACTGTATAAAGGGGGGTATTCAATAACCTCATGGCTAATTGCTGCACCGGAGCAATCCATTTAGCAGTGAATGCCTTATGTGTGAATCCCTGAAGTCTACATAAAAATGGCAAAATCGGGGTCATACATGGGGAAGAAATTATTGATTCCACAGTTTACGCAGAATCAGTGGGTTTCCGAACCTGATTTTTAGGCGCAGGAAAAATGCTATTTAATTGAATAACTTTACACCACATTGTGAGGATATTAGCTGACAATTTTAATTGAATGCCCCCCTTAGTGTTGATGTGAAATGTCACTACAGTGCTCAGCATATGGGGGTTACAGTTCCTTCAGTATCCCAGCACTACACTAGTAATCAGCAGATTGAGGGGGTGCGATCGCGAGCCACGCCCCGTGTTCCATCACTGAGGTGGCATGCCCCCAGTTGCTCTGTCTCCGTTGGATAGACACTGTGCAAATGCGCACAGCGTCTGTTCACTGCTGCTCTGCTAAGCAGAGCAGCGAGTGACAGAAGCCTCTCAACTGCCCCACCCATTCCACACACCGCGGGACACTGCGGTCCACGGGTGGGACAGTACCAAAAAAATAGGACTGTCCAGGCAAAAATCGGGACATTTGGGAGGTACGCCCCAGCACTACAGCAGTAATCAGCAGACTGAGGTGCAGCCCATGCAGTGCCCCAGCACTACAGCAGTAATCAGCAGACTGAGGTGCAGCCCATGCAGCGCCCCAGCACTACAGCAGTAATCAGCAGACTGAGGTGCAGCCCAGGCAGCGCCCCAGCACTACAGCAGTAATCAGCAGACTGAGGTGCAGTTCAGGCAGCGCCCCAGCACTACAGCAGTAATCAGCAGACTGAGGTGCAGTTCAGGCAGCGCCCCAGCACTACAGCAGTAATCAGCAGACTGAGGTGCAGCCCATGCAGCGCCCCGGCACTACAGCAGTAATCAGCAGACTGAGGTGCAGCCCATGCAGCGCCCCGGCACTACAGCAGTAATCAGCAGACTGAGGTCCAGCCCATGCAGCGCCCCGGCACTACAGCAGTAATCAGCAGATTGAGGTGCAGCCCATGCAGTGCCCCAGCACTACTGCAGTAATCAGCAGACTGAGGTGCAGCCCATGCAGTACCCCAGCACTACAGCAGTAATCAGCAGACTGAGGTGCAGCCCATGCAGTGCCCCAGCACTACAGCAGTAATCAGCAGACTGAGGTGCAGCCCATGCAGTGCCCCAGCACTACAGCAGTAATCAGCAGATTGAGGTGCAGCGCCCCAGCACTACAGCAGTAATCAGCAGACTGAGGTGCAGCCCATGCAGCGCCCCAGCACTACAGCAGTAATCAGCAGACTGAGGTGCAACCCATGCAGTACCCCAGCACTACAGCAGTAATCAGCAGATTGAGGTGCAGCCCACGCAGTACCCCAGCACTACAGCAGTAATCAGCAGACAGAGGTGCAGCCCACGCAGTACCCCAGCACTACAGCAGTAATCAGCAGACTGAGGTGCAGTCCACGCAGTGCCCCAGCACTACAGCAGTAATCAGCAGACTGAGGTGCAGCCCATGCAGTGCCCCAGCACTACAGCAGTAATCAGCAGACTGAGGTGCAGTCCATGCAGTGCCCCAGCACTACAGCAGTAATCATCAGACTGAGGTGCAGCCCATGCAGTGCCCCAGCACTACAGCAGTAATCAGCAGACTGAGGTGCAGCCCATGCAGCGCCTCAGCACTACAGCAGTAATCAGCAGATTGAGGTGCAGCCCATGCAGGACCCCAGCACTACAGCAGTAATCAGCAGACTGAGGTGCAGTCCATGCAGGACCCCAGCACTACAGCAGTAATCAGCAGATTGAGGTGCAGCCCATGCAGGGCCCCAGCACTACAGCAGTAATCAGCAGACTGAGGTGCAGCCCATGCAGTTCCCCAGCACTACAGCAGTAATCAGCAGACTGAGGTGCAGCGCATGCAGTGCCCCAGCACTACAGCAGTAATCAGCAGATTGAGGTGCAGCCCATGCAGTGCCCCAGCACTACAGCAGTAATCAGCAGACTGAGGTGCAGCCCATGCAGTACCCCAGCATTACAGCAGTAATCAGCAGACTGAGGTGCAGCCCATGCAGTACCCCAGCACTACAGCAGTAATCAGCAGACTGAGGTGCAGCCCATGCAGCGCCCCAGCACTACAGCAGTAATCAGCAGATTGAGGTGCAGCCCATGCAGCGCCCCAGCAATACAGCAGTAATCAGCAGACTGAGGTGCAGCCCATGCAGTACCCCAGCACTACAGCAGTAATCAGCAGACTGAGGTGCAGCCCATGCAGTACCCCAGCACTACAGCAGTAATCAGCAGACTGAGGTGCAGCCCATGCAGCGCCCCAGCACTACAGCAGTAATCAGCAGATTGAGGTGCAGCCCATGCAGCGCCCCAGCACTACAGCAGTAATCAGCAGATTGAGGTGCAGCCCATGCAGCGCCCCAGCAATACAGCAGTAATCAGCAGACTGAGGTGCAGCCCATGCAGTACCCCAGCACTACAGCAGTAATCAGCAGACTGAGGTGCAGCCCATGCAGTACCCCAGCACTACAGCAGTAATCAGCAGACTGAGGTGCAGCCCATGCAGCGCCCCAGCACTACAGCAGTAATCAGCAGATTGAGGTGCAGCCCATGCAGCGCCCCAGCACTACAGCAGTAATCAGCAGACTGAGGTGCAGCCCATGCAGTGCCCCAGCACTACAGCAGTAATCAGCAGACTGAGGTGCAGCCCATGCAGTGCCCCAACACTACAGCAGTAATCAGCAGACTGAGGTGCAGCCCATGCAGTGCCCCAGCACTACAGCAGTAATCAGCAGATAGAGGTGCAGCCCATGCAGCGCCCCAGCACTACAGCAGTAATCAGCAGACTGAGGTGCAGCCCATGCAGTGCCCCAGCACTACAGCAGTAATCAGCAGATAGAGGTGCAGCCCATGCAGCGCCCCAGCACTACAGCAGTAATCAGCAGACTGAGGTGCAGCCCATGCAGCGCCCCAGCACTACAGCAGTAATCAGCAGACTGAGGTGCAGCCCATGCAGTGCCCCAGCACTACAGCAGTAATCAGCAGACTGAGGTGCAGCCCATGCAGCGCCCCAGCACTACGGCAGTAATCAGCAGATTGAGGTGCAGCCCATGCAGCGCCCCAGCAATACAGCAGTAATCAGCAGACTGAGGTGCAGCCCATGCAGTACCCCAGCACTACAGCACTAATCAGCAGATAGAGGTGCAGCCCATGTAGTGCCCCAGGCCCCCCAGCACTACAGCAGTAATCAGCTGACTGAGCTGCAGCCCATGCAGTGCCCCAGCACTACACGTCGCCCCACCCTAGTTACTGCCCTGTAAATAAGAAATCATAGTATTCAGACACCGGCTATTCAGTGCAAATATCCATCCTTATACAGCTGTTGCTTACTGTTACATTTTCGCCATCTCTTGCTGTATATGAGGATGTCTGCGGAGGTCCATTAGGACTAATTTGTGGATTACTCTGTGCGAGGGTACAGAAGTCAGAGATGAGCAAGGCTAATGGGCACATCCTAATATTAAATATATAACAAAAGGCAGATAGATTCCGGCGGACAAAACGCACTGTCTTGTGGCTGATCCCTGATGTGCTGGACTGTGGCGAGCTCAGGATATGTACGTTAATTACAAAGAAACCTTCTGTGCCACTGTCAGCCGCTCCCTGTAATAACCTGTGATCCATCTCTACAATAGAAGGATATGCTGCTCCTGCCACTATGTGTATTAAAGGTTTTACGTCTCAATCAACTCTCAGTCATATTCCGGTCTCCGTTCCATTTGCTTCCAACTTAAAACATTTTGCTCTCTCAATGTAACCGGATAATGAAAGGATTGGGATTTCCGCAGAAGCTGCCCCCTGTCTCGGTGCTGTATTTCATCTCCGGACTTTACCTAAAGCCTCCAGGATGTGTTGTGTTCTAGTCTATGCACATTGCTATAGCTAGTAGTTATTATTTCACTTTTATTTTCATTTTAACACTATAGTCACTATACATGTATGTGCAATACAGTTCATACTAAGGGGGTCATTCCGAGTTGATCGCTTGCTGGCGATTTTCACAGCGCAGCGATCAGGTTAAAAAATGGCAAGACTTCACATGCGTATGCACCGCAATGTGCACGCGCGTTGCACGGGTACAAACAGCATCGCTGCCGTGCAATGCTTCTAGCGACGATTCCATTTGCACAGCCGATCGCAAGGAGATTGACAGGAAGAGGGCGTCTATGGATGTCAACTGACCATTTTCTGGGAGTGGTTGGAAAAACGCAGGCGTGAGCAGGCGTCTGCAGGGCGGGTATCTGACGTCAATTCCGGGACCTCCGACGCTAGAATCATGGCACAGGATAAGTAACTTCAGGGCTGGTCTTGTTTTGAACAAAATGTGTTTGTGTCGCTCGGCTGCACATGCGATCGCACACTTGCGAAGCGAAAATACACTTCCCCGTGAGTGGCGACTTTGCGTTTGCACGGCTGCAAAAAGTAGCTAGCGAGCGATCAACGTGGAATGAGGGCCTAAGTCTTTAGCTCATTACTTCCCATACTAGGGTGTATTCACCATCACTTCATTTATACAAAATCAGGGTAAAATTAACATTCCATCTACTTTTTTAGGGTCAGTGCCATTCTCCTGCTTACCCATCACTCCCAATCTGGTCCGCTATCCTAATACACTAGTATGGGGACCTAGATTGATCAAGCTCTGAAAATACAATGTTTTCAGAGCTTGACTGTGGGAACATTTACCAATCCCAGATGGCGTTTGTTCCTGCACTCCGCTCCTTCCCTATGGGAAGTAGTTCTGGTTGTGAAGAGAGATCTATTCATATCCCTGCACCACTGCTTGGCGGGAAATCACGCTGTAGCACGGCCGAGGTCAGACTCAGCAATGCTAAGTTTTGCAGGGCAGCTGATTTTGCAGAGGCAGCTGATCTTGCAGGGGCACCTGATTTGCAAGGACAGCTGATTTACAGAGGCAGCTGATTTGCAGGGACAGATGATTTGCAGGGGCAGCTGATTTGCAGGGACAGCTGATTTTGCAGGGACAGTTGACTTGCAAGGGCAGCAGATTTTGCGGGGGCAGCTGATTTTGCAGGGACAGCTGATATGCAGGGACACTGATTTTGTGGGGGCAGCTGATTTTGCAGGGACAGCTGATTTTGCAGGGACAGCTGATTTGCAGGGGCAGCTGATTTTGCGGGGGCAGCTGATTTAGCAGGGACAGCTGATTTGCAGGGGCAGCTGATTTTGCGGGGACAGCTAATTTTGCGAGGACAGCTGATTTGCAGGCAAGGCTGATTTTTCCGGGGGCAGCTGATTTTGCAGGGGCAACTGATTTTGCAGGGGTAGCTGATTTTGCGGGGGAAGCTGATTTGCAGGGACAGTTGATTTTGCAGGGACAGCTGATTTTGCGGGAGTAGCTGATTTGCAGGGACAGCTGATTTTGCGGCGAGAGCTGATTTTGCGGGGGTAGCTGATTTTCAGCTACAAATTGAAAACTTTGTTATCGGAGGCTGACCAGACCCCAATAATTAAAATAATGAATAGGCCCCTAAGTGCTGTTATATTTTTAGATTTGCATTTGTATTCTGGATTGTTATTCTGTCCTATACCATCCAGTCTCTACTGTTCCTTGTCTAAGGCTTCACCCTCAGGTGACACAGTACTTTTTAGGCAGAGCTATAATGAGTAGTCTGTGACCGTAAGGCCAATGGGGTGTCACTGGTGGCACCAATCACTTGCTGTGGGGTGGAATAAGCATCTGGGGCATACTCAGGTAATGGATAGTTAATAACTGTATATATTTTTTCTCATATTCAATACCAACTAAATAGCATTTACTCTCACACCCCCATATATATGCTGCTTGATGTTCCACAGATGGTTAGAATTCTGTTTTTGTCATAAAGATGAAACATATTATTCTGATGAAATAAATGCAGTATACTGTAGGCCTGTTCTCAAAGCCTAGGGACCCTCTGATTACAGCTGATTGTCAGCAGGCTCTAGATTCTGCCCTACAAATAGACGCTGTGTTTGCAGAAATTGAATGTTCCATATACAGTAATCTCAAACATTTAAATGTTACATTTACATATGAAAAACACAAATGTTAATACAAACAAAAAAAAAAAACATTTTCCTCTTGTTTATTTTCAGGATTTTTCCCCCTCTCATTCTGGGGCCAATTCATCACCACTAAAACGGCCTGTTACACTTACGGCAACGCTAGATTACACATGTTTTATATAGCTGGCTATTCATTATTAGGTGTCCCTTAGGCTGCCTAATATTTACCAAACTCAGACAGTTTTCAAAGTTTGCCAGCAAAAGCAAAGTCTTACTATGGGAGGGAGGTCCGGGGTTGTGAAGAAGGACCCCTCCACTGTCTCCTCACTGTGTGGTCAGCAGCTGTGTGCATATGTGACCTTAGGTCACCCAAGCGCACAAGCCAGCAATGGTGACGGTAAGTAACGTTATACAGCTGTTGCTTACTGTTACATTTTCGCCATCTCTTGCTGTATATGAGGATGTCTGCGGAGGTCTATTAGGACTAATTTGTGGATTACTCTGTGCGAGGGTACAGAAGTCAGAGCTGAGCAAGGCTAATGGGCACATCCTAATATTAAATATATAACAGAATGCAGATAGATTCCAGCGGACAAAACGCGCTGTCTTGTGGCTGATCCCTGATGTGCTGGACTGTGGCGAGCTCAGGATATTTAAGTTAATTACAAAGAAACCTTCTGTGCCACTGTCAGCTGCTCCCTGTAATAACCTGTGATCCATCTCTACAATAGAAGGATCTGCTGCTCCTGCCACTATGTGTATTAAAGGTTTTACGTCTCAATCAACTCAGTCATATTCAGGTCTCCGTTCCATTTGCTTCCAACTTACATTTTGCTCTCTCAATGTAACCGGATAATGAAAGGATTGGGATTTCGGCAGAAGCTGCCCCCTGTCTCGGTGCTGTATTTCATCTCCGGACTTTACCTAAAGCCTCCAGGATGTGTTGTGTTCTAGTCTATGCACATTGCTATAGCTAGTAGTTATATTTCACTTTTATTTTCATTTTAACACTATAGTCACTCAATGCAACATGTATGGACAATACAGATCATATCAAATCTTTAGCTCAGTCCTTCCCATACTAGGGTGTATTCATCATCACTTCATTTATACAAAAGCAGGTGAAAATGAACATTCCACCTACTTGTTTAGGGTCAGTGCCATTCTCCTGCTTACCCCTCACTCCCAATCTGGTCCGCTGTCCTAATACACTAGTATGGGGACCTAGATTCATCAAGCTCTGAAAATACAATGTTTTCAGAGCTTGACTGTGGGAACATTCACCAATCCCAGATGGCGTTTGTTCCCATACTCCGCCCCTTCCCTATGGGAAGTAGTTCCGATTGCGAAGAGGGATATGTTCGTATCCTTGCGCCACTGCTTGGTGGGAAGTCATGCTGTAGCACGGCCGAGGTCAGACTTGACAGTGCTAAGTTTTGCAGAGGCAGCTGATTTTGCAGGGCCACCTGATTTGCAGGGGCAGATGATTTGCAGGAACAGCTGATTTTGCAGGGACAGCTGATTTTCAAGGGCAGCTGATTTTGCAGGGGCAGCTGATTTGCATGGGCAGCAGATTTTGCGGGGGCAGCTGATTTTGCAGGGACAGCTGATTTGCAGGGGCAGCTGATTTGCCGGGGCAGCTGAGTGCGGGGACAGCTGATTTTGCAGGGACAGCTGATTTTGGAGGGACAGCTGATTTTATGGGGACAGCTGATTCTGCGGGGGCAGCTGATTTTGCAGGGACAGCTGATTTGCAGGGGCAGCTGATTTGCAGGGAAAGCTGATTTGCAGGCAAGGCTGATTTTGCAGGGGCAGCTGATTTTACAGGGACAGCTGATTTTGCGGGGGTAGCTGATTTTGGAGGGGCAGCTGATTTTGCAGGGACAGCTGATTCTGCAGGGCAGCTGATTTTGCAGGGGCAGCTAATTTTACAGGGACAGCTGATTTTGTGGGGGTAGCTGATTTGCAGGGGCAGCTGATTTTACGAGGATAGCTGATTTTCAAAGGATAGCTGATTTTGCGGGGGTAGCTGATTTGCAGGGACAGCTGATTTTGCGGGGGTAGCTGATTTGCACGGACAGTTGATTTTGCAAGGACAGCTGATTTTGCGGGGGTAGCTGATTTGCAGGGACAGTTGATTTTGCAGGGACAGCTGATTTTGCGGGAGTAGCTGATTTGCAGGGACAGCTGATTTTGCGGGGAGAGCTGATTTTGCAGGAGTAGCTGATTTCCAGCTACGAATTGAAAACTTTATTATTGGGGGCTGACCAGACCCCAATAATTAAAATAATGAATAGGCCCCTAAGCGCTGTTATATTTTTAGATTTGCATTTGTATTCTGGATTGTTATTCTGTCCTATACCATCCAGTCTCTACTTTTCCTTGTCTACGTCTTCACCCTCAGGTGACACAGTACTTTTTAGGCAGAGCTATAATGAGTAGTCTGTGACTGTAAGGCCAATGGGGTGTCACTGGTGGCACCAATCACTGGCTGTGGGGTGGAATAAGCATCTGGGGCATACTCAGGGTAATGGATAGTTAATAACTGTATATATTTTTTCTCATATTCAATACCAACTAAATAGCATTTACTCTCACACCCCCATATATATGCTGCTTGATGTTCCACAGATGGTTAGAATTCTGTTTTCTCATAAAGATGAAACATATTATTCTGATGAAATAAATGCAGTATACTGTAGGACTGTTCTCAAAGCCTAGGGATCCTCTGATTACAGCTGATTGTTAGCAGGCTCTGGACTCTGCCCTACAAATAGACACTGTGGCCCTCATTCCGAGTTGTTCGCTCGCTAGCTGCTTTTAGCAGCATTGCACACGCTAAGCCGCCGCCTACTGGAAGTGAATCTTAGCATAGCAGAATTGCGAACGAAAGATTAGCAGAATTGCGAATAGAAATTTCTTTGCAGTTTCTGAGTAGCTTGAAACTTCCTCTGCCACTGCGATCAGTTCAGTCAGTTTCGTTCCTGGTTTGACGTCACAAACACACCCAGCGTTCGCCCAGACACTCCCCCGTTTCTCCAGCCACTCCTGCGTTGTTCCCAGAAACGGCTGCGTTTTTTCGCACACACCCATAAAACGGCCATTTTCCGCCCAGAAACACCCACTTCCTGTCAATCACACTCCGATCACCAGAACGAAGAAATTTCTCCGTTACGCCGTGAGTAAAATACCAATCTTTTTAGCAAATTTACTTGGCGCAGGCGCACTGCGAACGTTGCGCATGCGCAGTTTGCGACTAATCGCACCGATGCGAAGAAAAATAACGAGCGAACAACTCGGAATAAGGGCCTGTGTTTGCAGAAATGTAATGTTCCATATACAGTAATCTCAAACATTTAAATGTTACATTTACATATGAAAAACACAAATGATAATACAAAAAAAAAAAAAAAACCATTTTCCTCTTGTTTATTTTCAGGATTTTTTCCCCTCTCATTCTGGGGCCAATTCATCACCACTAAAACGGCCTGTTACACATACGGCAACGCTAGATTACACATGTTTTATGTAGCTGGCTATTCATTATTAGGGGTCCCTTAGGCTGCCTAATATTAACCAAGCTCATAAAACTTAAAGTTTTCAAAGTTTGCCAGCAAAAGCAAACTCTTACTATGGGAAGGAGGTCCGGGGTTGTGAAGAAGGACCCCTCCACTGTCTCCTCACTGTGTGGGCAGCAGCTGTGTGCATATGTGACCTTAGGTCACCCAAGCACATAAGCCAGCAATGGTGGCGGTAAGTAACGTTGCTACTGAAAAGCAGCTGTCCCCGCAACGGAATATCCGGCCCCCAATGATGAATAGTAGGCCCTTCTTTCTTTTTATCTTCTATCTCTCAATCTACATCTCATTCTCTCTCTCGCTCTCACTCACACATACAGTACACACACACATTATCTTCTTCCTCTCATTCTTCTACTAATTCTCTCTCATTTGTTATCTTCTTCCTTTCATTCTCTCTTTGTCTTTCTCTCTCCTTCTCTCCTTATCTCATGTTATCTTCTTTCCTCATTCTACATTTCATCCTCTCTCTCTATCTCTCTCTCTCTTTCTCTCTATCACGTTATCTTCCCTCATTCTACATCTCATTCTCTCTCACACGTTATCTTCTTTCCTCATTCTACATCTCATTCTCTCCCTCTCTCTCTAACGTTATCTTCTTCCCTCATTCTACATCTCATTCTTTCCCTCCCCCCTCTCTCTCTCTCTCTCTCTCTCTCTCTCTCTCTCCCTCTGTCTCCCTCTCTCACATTATCTTCTTCTGGTAACACCTGGAGGCTTGACCTCGTGGGAAATCCCGATTGCATCACTGAAGGGGCGTGCCCAGCATCTTCAGATGGTGTTATCCACCGGGTCCAAGCTCTGGAATGTATCACTTCTTGCTCTCATTCTACCTTTCATACTTTCTCCCTGGTTGTCTTCTTTCTCTCATTCTACCACTCGAGCTTTCTCCTTGGTTATCTTCTTCCTCTTATTTTACCACTCGAGCTTTCTCCCTGGTTATCTTCTTCCTCTTATTCTACTGTACCTCTCATACTTTCTCCCTGGTTGTCTTCTTCCTCTCATTCTACCACTCATACTTTCTCTCTGATTATCTTCTTCCTCTCATTCTACTTCTCATTCTCATGCTTTCTCCCTGTTGTCTTCTTCCTCTCATTCTACATCTCATGCTTTCTCCCTGTTGTCTTCTTCCTCTCATTCTACATCTCATGGTTTCTCTCTGGTTGTCTTCTTCCTCTTATTCGGCGTCACATGCTTTCTCCCTGATTATCTTCTTCATCACATTTTACCTCTCATGCTTTTTTCTTGGTTATCTTCTTCCTCTCACTCTACCTCTCATGCTTTCTCCGTATTATCTTGGATGTCATCTCACCACCTCAAACTCAGTCTTAGTAAATAATATTTCCACCGGCCAATAGTACTGCAGTTACCAACTTCTTTTTTTCTGATGACAATAATAAACTGCTCAACCGCATTGCCTAAGTGTCATCCTTGACTCTAAACTGCCCTTGGTGCCCCACATTCAATCTGTATACAAATCCTGCTACATGATTATTGCAATAGTCTCCTTACAGGTCATCCCCTAACCTGCTGCTTCTCTGGTTTGTCAGTCTGCTTACAGCTCTCACTGGCTGTATCCTGGCAGCCAATGAGAGCTGTGATGGGAGGATACAGGGCATCAGCTGTGGAGACAGAATTTAAGCCTATTATATGATAGATTCTATTCTACCATTGTTTCTATGAGTTGTATTATTTAATCCTTATATTTTGTATATTCTAATTACTTTTTTTTTATTTGTAATCATCACTCACCTCTGTGTTTTCACTGATTTAAATGTAAAGCCAGTAATTTCACTTTATTTAAATGGTTCTATGGGCCTGATTCTGGTTTGGAAATAAAGCAAAAAGATCTAAAACAAGTAGCTCTGCACCTGAGCAAAACAATGCTGCACTACAAGTGATGCAGATGTAACATGTGCAAAGAGATTTAGATTTGGGTGGGGTGTGTCTAAACTGAAATCTACATAGCATTGTAAAAATAAAGCTGGCTAACATTTATGGGCTACATGCAAAAGCAGCCAGTATTTACCCTGCACAGAGAAATATAAATGTAAATGCTCCCCTTGCATTGCAGCATTGTTTGTTCCAGATACAAAGTTACATGTGTTTTTGCTTTAATTCCAAGTAAGAATGTGATACACACATTGGGGGTCATTCCGAGTTGATCGCTAGGTGAAAATGTTCGCTGTGGTGCGATTAAGGAAAAAAACGGCACTTCTGCTTATGCGGCGCAATGCGCATGCGCGACGTACTTTCACAACGGCCGATGTATTTTTACACAAGGTCTAGCAAAGCTTTTCAGTTGCACTGCTGGCCGCAGAGTGATTGACATGAAGTGGGCGTTTCTGGGTGGCAACTGACCGTTTTCAGGGAGTGTTCGGAAAAACGCAGGTGCGCCAGGAAAAAACGCAGGTGTGGCTGGGCGAACGCAGGGCGTGTTTGTGATGTCAAAACAGGAACTGAAGGGGCTGAAGTGATCACAAGCGCTGAGTAGGTCTGAAGCTACTCTGAAACTGCACAAAATTATTTTGTAGCCGCTCTGCGATCCTTTCGTTCGCACTTCTGCTAAGCTAAAATACACTCCCAGAGGGAGGCGGCATAGCGTTTGCATGGCTGCTAAAAACAGCTAGCGAGAAATTAACTCGGAATGACCCCCATTGACGGTTAAATTGTACAGTACATGTTCATGGTTCTCTTGCAGAATCACGACTGTAGTTGTCCGTCCTTATGCACGTGTATTGTTAAACTCTCACACTTCACCTACAAATGGGAAAAAAATGAATGTAAAAAGCTTATGGATTAATGTATTTATTTCAATGAAAAATAATTGCTTTTTATTATTTTCTCTGACGTCCTAGTGGATGCTGGGACTCCGTCAGGACCATGGGGAATAGCGGCTCCGCAGGAGACAGGGCACAAAAGTAAAAGCTTTAGGATCAGGTGGTGTGCACTGGCTCCTCCCCCTATGACCCTCCTCCAAGCCTCAGTTAGGTTTTTGTGCCCGGCCGAGAAGGGTGCAATCTAGGTGGCTCTCATAAAGAGCTGCTTAGAGTAAAAGTTTTGATAGTTTTCTTATTTTCAGTGAGTCCTGCTGGCAACAGGCTCACTGCAACGAGGGACTTAGGGGAGAAGAAGTGAACTCACCTGCGTGCAGGATGGATTTGCTTCTTAGGCTACTGGACACTAGCTCCAGAGGGACGATCACAGGTACAGCCTGGATGGGTCACCGGAGCCGCGCCGCCGACCCCCTTGCAGATGCCGAAGTAAGAAGAGGTCCAGAAACCGGCGGCTGAAGGCTTTTCAGTCTTCATGAGGTAGCGCACAGCACTGCAGCTGTGCGCCATTGCTCTCAGCACACTTCACACCAACGGTCACTGAGGGTGCAGGGCGCTGGGGGGGGGCGCCCTGGGCAGCAATGTTAATACCTTTTCTGGCTAAAAAGAATACATCACATATAGTCCCTGAGGCTATATGGATGTATTTCACCCCTGCCAGGTCTCAGAAAAACCGGGAGAAGAGCCCGCCGGAATAGGGGGCGGGGCCTATCTCCTCAGCACACAGCGCCATTTTCCCTCACAGAACTGCTGGTGGGAAGGCTCCCAGGCTCTCCCCTGCACTGCACTACAGAAACAGGGTTAAAACAGAGAGGGGGGGCACTTATTTGGCGATATGATTATATATTAAGATGCTATAAGGGAAAACACTTATATAAAGGTTGTCCCTGTATAATTATAGCGTTTTGGTGTGTGCTGGCAAACTCTCCCTCTGTCTCCCCAAAGGGCTAGTGGAGTCCTGTCCTCTATCAGAGCATTCCCTGTGTGTGTGCTGTGTGTCGGTACGTGTGTGTCGACATGTATGAGGACGATGTTGGTGAGGAGGCGGAGCAATTGCCTGTAATGGTGATGTCACTCTCTAGGGAGTCGACACCGGAATGGATGGCTTATTTAAGGAATTACGTGATAATGTCAACACGCTTCAAGGTCGGTTGACGACATGAGACGGCCGGCAAACAAATTAGTACCTGTCCAGGCGTCTCAAACACCGTCAGGGGCTTTAAAACGCCCATTTACCTCAGTCGGTCGACATAGACACAGACACGGACACTGACTCCAGTGTCGACGGTGAAGAAACAAACGTATTTTCCTTTAGGGCCACACGTTACATGTTAAGGGCAATGAAGGAGGTGTTACATATTTCTGATACTACAAGTACCACAAAAAAGGGTATTATGTGGGTGTGAAAAAACTACATGTAGTTTTTCCTGAATCAGATAAATTAAATGAAGTGTGTGATGATGCGTGGGTTTCCCCCGATAGAAAATTATTGGCGGTATACCCTTTCCCGCCAGAAGTTAGGGCGCGTTGGGAAACACCCCTTAGGGTGGATAAGGCGCTCACACGCTTATCAAAACAAGTGGCGTTACCATCTCCAGATACGGCCGCCCTCAAGGAGCCAGCTGATAGGAGGCTGGAAAATATCCTAAAAAGTATATACACACATACTGGTGTTATACTGCAACCAGCTATCGCCTCAGCCTGGATGTGCAGCCCTGGGGTGGCTTGGTCGGATTCCCTGACTGAAAATATTGATACCCTTGACAGGGACAGTATTTTATTGACTATAGAGCACAGAGAGATATTTGCACTCTGGCATCAAGAGTAAGTGCGATGTCCATATCTGCCAGAAGATGTTTATGGACACGACAGTGGTCAGGTGATGCAGATTCAAACGGCACATGGAAGTATTGCCGTATAAAGGGGAGGAGTTATTTGGGGTCGGTCCATCGGACCTGGTGGCCACGGCAACAGCTGGAAAATCCACCTTTTTTACCCTAAGTCACATCTCAGCAGAAAAAGACACCGTCTTTTCAGCCTCAGTCCTTTCGTCCCCATAAGGGCAAGCGGGCAAAAGGCCAGTCATATCTGCCCAGGGATAGAGAAAAGGGAAGAAGACTGCAGCAGGCAGCCCATTCCCAGGAACAGAAGCCCTCCACCGCTTCTGCCAAGTCCTCAGCATGACGCTGGGGCCGTACAGGACCCCTGGATCCTACAAGTAGTATCCCAGGGGTACAGATTGGAAATCCGAGACGTCTCCCCCTCGCAGGTTCCTGAAGTCTGCTTTACCAACGTCTCCCTCCGACAGGGAGGCAGTATTGGAAACAATTCACAAGCTGTATTCCCAGCAGGTAATAATCAAAGTACTCCTCCTACAACAAGGAAAGGGGTATTATTCCACACTATATTGTGGTACTGAAGCCAGACGGCTCGGTGAGACCTATTCTAAATCTGAAATATTTGAACACTTACATACAAAGGTTCAAATCAAGATGGAGTCACTCAGAGCAGTGATAGCGAACCAGGAAGAAGGGGACTATATGGTGTCCCGGGACATCAGGGATGCTTCCTCCATGTCCCAATTTGCCCTTCTCACCAAGGGTACCTCAGGTTCGTGGTACAGAACTGTCACTAGCAGTTTCAGACGATGCCGGTTGGATTGTCCACGGCACCCCGGGTCTTTACCAAGGTAATGGCCGAAATGATGATTCTTCTTCAAAGAAAATGGACGATATCCTGATAAGGGCAAGGTCCAGAGAACAGTTGGAGGTCGGAGTAGCACTATCTCAAGTAGTTCTACGACAGCATGGGTGGATTCTAAATATTCCAAAACCGCAGCTGTTTCCGACGACAATTTGCTGTTCCTAGGGATGATTCTGGACACAGTCCAGAAAAGGGTGTTTCTCCCGGAGAAGAAAGCAAGGGAGTTATCCGAGCTAGTCAGGAACCTCCTAAAACCAGGAAAAGTGTCAGTGCATCATTGCACAAGGGTCCTGGGAAAAATGGTGGCTTCTTACGAAGCGATTCCATTCGGCAGATTTCACGCAAGAACTTTTCAGTGGGATCTGCTGGAAAAATGGTCCGGATCGCATCTTCAGATGCATCAGCGGATAACCCTGTCTCCAAGGACAAGGGTGTTTCTTCTGCGGTGGCTGCAGAGTGCTTATCTACTAAAGGGCCGCAGATTCGGCATTCAGGACTGGGTCCTGGTGACCACGGATGCCAGCCGGAGAGGCTGGGGAGCAGTCACACAGGGAAAAAATTTCCAGGGAGTGTGATCAAGTCTGGAGACTTCTCTCCACATAAAACAATGCTCTAAGCTTAGCAAGACCTCTGCTTCAAGGTCAGCCGGTATTGATCCAGTGGGACAACATCACGGCAGTCGCCCACGTAAACAGACAGGGCGACACAAGAAGCAGGAGGGAAATGGCAGAAACTGCAAAGATTCTTCGCTGGGCGGAAAATCATGGGATAGCACTGTCAGCAGTGTTCATTCCGGGAGTGGACAACTGGGAAGCAGACTTCCTCAGCAGGCACGACCTCCACCCGGGAGAGTGGGGACTTCATCGGGAAGTCTTCCACATGATTGTGAACCGTTGGGAAAGACCAAAGGTGGACATGAGGGCGTCCCGCCTGAACAAAAAACTGGACAGGTATTGCGCCAGGTCAAGAGACCCTCAGGCAATAGCTGTGGACGTTCTGGTAACACAGTGGGTGTACCAGTCGGTGTATGTGTTCCCTCCTCTGCTTCTCATACCCAAGGTACTGAGAATTATAAGACGTAGAGGAGTAAGAACTATACTCGTGGCTCCGGATTGGCCAAGAAGGACTTGGTACCCGGAACTTCAAGAAATGCTCACAGAGGACTCATGGCCTCTGCCGCTAAGAAGGGACTTGCTTCAGCAAGTACCATGTCTGTTCCAAGACTTACCGTGGCTGCGTTTGACGGCATGGCGGTGGAACGCCGGATCCTAAGGGAAAAAGGCATTCCGGAAGAGGTCATTCCTACCCTGGTCAAAGCCAGGAAGGAGGTGACCGCACAACATTATCACCACATGTGGCGAAAATATGTTGCGTGGTGTGAGGCCAGGAAGGCCCCACGAAGAAATTTCAACTCGGTCGATTCCTGCATTTCCTGCAAACAGGAGTGTCTATGGGCCTCAAATTGGGGTCCATTAAGGTTCAAATTTCGGCCCTGTCAATTTTCTTCCAGAAAGAATTGGCTTCACTTCCTGAAGTCCAGAAGTTTGTCAAGGGAGTACTGCATATACAACCCCCTTTTGTGCCTCCAGTGGCACTGTGGGATCTCAACGTAGTTCTGGGATTCCTCAAATCACATTTTAAACCGCTCAAATCTGTGGATTTGAAATATCTCACATGAAAAGTGACCATGCGGTTGGCCCTGGCCTCGGCCAGGCGAGTGTCAGAATTGGTGGCTTTGTCTCACAAAAGCCCATATCTGATTGTCCATTCGGACAGGGCAGAGCTGCGGACTCGTCCCCAGTTTCTCCCTAAGGTGGTGTCAGCGTTTCACCTGAACCAGTTTATTGTGGTACCTGCGGCTATTAGGGACTTGGAGGACTCCAAGTTGCTAGATGTTGTCAGGGCCCTGAAAATATAGGTTTCCAGGACGGCTGGAGTCAGGAAAACTGACTTGCTGTTATCCTGTATGCACCCAACAAACTGGGTGCTCTTGCTTCTAAGCAGACGATTGCTAGTTGGATGTGTAGTACAATTCAGCTTGCACATTCTGTGGCAGGCCTGCCACAGCCAAAATATGTAAATGCCCATTTCACAAGGAAGGTGGGCTCATCTTGGGCGGCTGCCCGAGGGGTCTCGGCTTTACAAATTTGCCGAGCTGCAACTTGGTCAGGAGCAAAATTCTACAAATTTGATACCCTGGCTGAGGAGGACCTGGAGTTCTCTCATTCGGTGCTGCAGAGTCATCCGCACTCTCCCGCCCGTTTGGGAGCTTTGGTATAATCCCCATGGTCCTGACGGAGTCCCAGCATCCACTAGGACGTCAGAGAAAATAAGAATTTACTTACCGATAATTCTATTTCTCGTAGTCCGTAGTGGATGCTGGGCGCCCATCCCAAGTGCGGATTTGTCTGCAATACTTGTACATAGTTATTGTTACAAAAATCGGGTTATTATTGTTGTGAGCCATCTTTTCAGAGGCTCCGCTGTTATCATGCTGTTAACTGGGTTCAGATCACAGGTTGTACAGTGTGATTGGTGTGGCTGGTATGAGTCTTACCCGGGATTCAAAATCCTTCCTTATTGTGTACGCTCGTCCGGGCACAGTATCCTAACTGAGGCTTGGAGGAGGGTCATAGGGGGAGGAGCCAGTGCACACCACCTGATCCTAAAGCTTTTACTTTTGTGCCCTGTCTCCTGCGGAGCCGCTATTCCCCATGGTCCTGACGGAGTCCCAGCATCCACTACGGACTACGAGAAATAGAATTATCGGTAAGTAAATTCTTATTATTTTTTAACAAAAAATTAAAGCGGCCTAAAAAATGCCCCATTTTTCATTTCATTCCTTTGTAATTCAATTTATAGCCCTTTCAGATTAAAATACCGGGTTGCACCTGGTATTTTGAACATGGATCCAACCCGGATGCAACCCGCCTGATTACTGGGTTAGTGATATAATTGCACACAGGTGCAGCGCCAGCGATTGGAGATGAGATCATCTGCAAACGCCAGCTCTGCCTATGCTGTAAACGGGTCCCGCGTCGGATCAACCGGGGCTACCCATTTACATTGAGCCTTAGCCGGGTCCATCCCAAGAAAAAGGTTATGTATGGAAAACCAGCGCTTGTATAAATTATTCAAAGAAATCTAAATATATGATAATGCTAGATGGTTAAGTACGGTTTAAAATATTTTTAATTAATAATAGTATAGGATTAAAAAATGCCAGAATTCATAAAATAACAATACATTGCATAGCTAAAACTGGCAAAAGATATATGCTTCACAGGGCGCCAGAACAAGCAAAAAAAAGGGTAATTAAAATATAACTAACACAATGAAATATACATTGATAGAATGACTTAACGATACATCCGTTTCATTGATGCAGATGCTCCTCACAGTATGTAGTCCTCAGAAACAAATGAGAACTGGTGCAAAAACAGTGCTCAACAAAAGTTCTTAAAGATATCACCAAATCGGTCCTCTCGGGTAGGCAATCTGGGACAAAATTCCTGGCAAGTGTCCTGTCCTTCACGTCTCCACAGCAATTCCGGGATCTCTTAACCAAACTGGCCAACGCGTTTCAACCCTGTATTTAGGGTCTTTTTCAAGGCAATAAATCATCTCTCTCCACTGACTCCTTAAAAAGGTATCTGTATCCAATCATAATTGCTCATCTATAGACCCCATTGCATAACTGACTCCATTAATATTCACCAAACAGACTAAGGACCTTCTCCGGTTTCCTCCTGAAAGTATTTACGATGGCTGACGTAGCCCAATAGGATGCAGTCCCCAATTTGGTAAGCACACAATGAAAGTCCCATAGGGTGGTGCTCTAGGGGTGTCCTTGGATAGTGCAAATGATTAGAAGCTTTCCGCTGGAGGTGTGGTGATATCCAACTAATGTCCCGTAGGTGATGTCAAAGAGTCCGCAATGAGATGGAATAGTATGGGAACTTAAAGTCCTTGTAGCTCTCAAGAAAAACTCTGCTTGCTAGCAGGGTTGGAATCCCGGATCACTGTACCTGGGCTGAGCCATTTTCATTGAAAAATTCCCGGGTTCACGAGCAGTAATTCAGATTCATGTCAGTGGAACAGGGGTATAATAGTAATATTAGTGCAAAAGTTGAATAAAAGGTGATTTGGGGGTAATTTCAAACCATTTTAGATTATTGTAAAAATTATAAAAAAAACAATTATTTTTCATTTCAATAAAAACTTGAATTAAAATTGGGGTGCATAAACTAACAAAAAATGTTGATTTTGGGGTAATTCGATGCCATTATTTATTTTTAACCACAATGATGATAGGTAATTATTGGCCCAATTAAGCTAACGGAAAACCTCCAAATGCCTAATTAGTCAATAGTGGTGTCCAATGGGTTCTGAAGAAAGTCCCAACATTTTTACCTTAAAATAAAGATTTTCCCTACCGGTTTACCTGCTCAGAGGGTTACGAACAAAAACACCTGAATTTACTCTGAAAAAGAAACGGGAGTTTGGAATTGAATTAGAAATGTCATTCGCAATGCGAGTTCACGGTAAATATGGCTCGCAGGACCAAACTCGCACCTACTGTCATTGAAATCCCCCCATAGTCCCTCCGTAATTTACAAAAATGCTGCAATAAAGATCCCATTGCTTTTAGCGGGATTATTTTTGCGCATCAAAATTGGTTCTTTCCCCTCCCAAAAAGGATGATAATGGGCCAATTGGCAAATATGACAGAATGTAAGCCTAGTATAAGTACAGCAAATGTTGGCATAGCACCTGCTAGTTGGCATTAGTTGTGTCAGGAAAAGTGTAAACATTATTTGTTCATTTCAAAATATAAACTGATCTTTCACCAGCTATAAAAATGCTAAATGTTCCAGAAATGTTAGTATATCCCCATTGTAATATCTGACTACTTTCTACCTGTAGTTTAGTTTCTGTCATATTGGTTCGAGTAACTTCCCAGGAGAGCTGTACTCAGTGCACCCCTTCACTGGCTTGTACATTCCTCCATGTTGTTGTGGTCCCTGGAGCAGAGTCCAGTCTTCATCTTGCTCCTTGCTACAGTATGTCTATACTTTAGTCTAAGAAATATGTACGGTTGCTATTATGGGATGCGGTCAGCTATTATGGGATTCAGGGCCGGAATCCCGACACTCGTCAAAAGACCAATGCCGGGATCCTGACAATGAACACAATGCTGGTTACGGAAGTATGGCAGGGCTGCGTTAGGCTGCAGTGGGGGGAAGGAGTTAGGGTTAGGCTGCGGGAAGGGAGGGCTAGGGGTGTAGAGGAGGTTGGTTAGAATACTCTCCTTGCAGATATCGGGATTCTGTGCGTCAGGATGCCACTGGCAGTATTCTGACCACCGGCATCCCAAGCACTGGGATTCTGATACCATCCCGCTGTTATGACTTAACAGAAGACATAGAATGGTGTCATCTCCCAGAGTTACTCACTGCTCTCGGCAGTCAGTGACAATGTGAATGAAGAAAGAGAGGTGCCTTTCTCTGTTCTATAAAGCCCCTAGCTTTAGGCTGGGTACGCACTTGCCTATATATTGTTCGTACTGCCGACTAATGATATACAGATGTGTCCTCTTACATCCTTGCTGCAGTCACTCTAAACATCCCTTCAAGTCACGCCATGCCGTGGCAGGACTCGGTAGCGCCGATTGTCCTTTTTTTGCGTCTTTTGCCTCTAATATGCGCCGTAGACTCAATGTAATGCAATAGGACGCACGAGCAGCTTCTGCTGATTAGATAAATATGCAGCATGCCTGTATTCTGTGCGTAACTGTGACTGTATTTGCATCCAAAATGCTATGCTACAGTGTTTTCCTGGAAAACACTGTAACGTTTCATTTCAGATGCAGATAGAGCCGATATTAGACATAGAATATTGGCATGCTGCATATAATTTTAATCAGCAGAGGCTGCTTGTGCGTCCTATTGCATTACATTGAATCTAAGACGCATTTTCGCTGCGAAAGACGCAAAAAGGGCACTCAGTGTTACCGAGTCACACAGCACTCATGCGTTATGTGTAACGCGACTTGTAGAGCATGGAGCAAAGTTGTAAGAGGACACATCTATATACTGTATCCGTGAACCACATCATTCACATAACATATGTATTGTTACATCTGCTGGTGTGTACGAGCATCCGACTGACCAAACGATATATCGGCTGCAGAATACACTGACTTATGATGTCACAAGTGGGCGGGCATATTCCAATGGAGTCTTTTAGCCAAACCTATTGGGTGGATGATTGGTACGTGTGTATGCATAAGATAATATTTTTTTCTAATTATTATTATTGTCCTTTATTTATATGGTGCCACAAGGGTTCCGCAGCGCCCAGTTACAGAGTACATATGCACATAATCAAAACAGGAAAACAGCAACTTACAGTTGAAGACATTATATGACAAGTACAGGGTAAATAAACATAGCTACATCAGCAGATGACACTGGAATAAGTATCAGGTGGCAGAAGACTGCTGGATTTGCTTCAGTTGAAGATTATTAAAGTAAGAAAATGGATAAGCAAATGAGGAAAGAGGGCCCTACTCGTGAGAGCTTACATTCTAAAAGGGGAGGGGTAGACAGACAGGGGTGACACAGACTGGGGAAAATAGAGAGTGTGGAACAAAGGGTTAGGGTGAGATTTGACTGGGTTTGGTGAAGAAGTGGGTCTTGAGAGCCCGTTTGAAGTTTTGTAGAGAGGTGGAGAGTCTGAGGGGGAAAGGTAGGGAATTCCAGAGAAATGGAGCAGCACGTGAGAAATCTTGGAGGTAGGAGTGGGAGGAGGTAATCAGTAGGCAGGAGTGTCAGTGTGCATTAGCAGAGCGAAGAGGACGGGTGGGAGTGTAAAGGGAGATAAGGTCAGAGATGTAGATGGGGGAGGAGTGGGTGAGGGCTTTGTAAGTGAGTGTGAGAAGCTTGAAATGTATTCTGAAAGGGAAGAGGAGCCAGTGAAGGGCTTGTAGGAGAGGAGAGGTGGACATAGTGCGTTTGGCGAGGAAAATGAGCCGGGCTGCAGCATTGAGGATAGATTGGAGTGGAGAGAGGTATTTGTCAGAATGCCAGTCAGGAGGAGATTACAGTAGTCCAGTCTGGAGATGACCAGTTAGTGGATGAGGGTCTTAGTAGCGTCGTGGGTGAGAAAGGGTCTGATCATGGAATTATTTTTTAGATGAAAATAGCAGGTTTGCGGGAGGTGCTGAATGTGTGGCTTGAAGGAGAGGGAGGAGTCAAGGATTACTCCAAGACAGCGCACTTGGGGGCTAGAGGAGATAGTAGTAATGTGCTTCCAAAAGAAAGTTCTCTCTCTGTAAAATACCAACTAAAATTTTCTATTGTGAACAGAAGAAAAAAAACAATTTTTCCAACAAAACCAGCGCATCATAAAAATATTAAAACCGACTCAGTGGTAAAGGGATGGAGCCCATCTGGGCATGGAACGGTTCAGTAGGATTTATGGGGAACCTGTATAATGGTTGGTTGGCTGTTAAGTAATTGGATCTTTCCCATGACTGTAAATTAATGTATTTCTTCCAGAGCAGATTGATTGATATTTCATTTAATGTGCAATAAATTGGGCGCTTCTCTGCAGCTCCTATGTCATGGTGATTTGTGGTCAATTAGCGTCATAAAAGGAATCTGTTTATGTGTTCACAACGCCTATAACTTGTCTACATGAAAACATCAGGAATTCTCTATTTCATTAGTACATTACAGCTACTAGTGGTACATAGATCTCATTAGCTGCTTTCCAGACTGTAGGTCCTTGTTTTTTCTGTCTCCCCCAACTGCGTCTGCAGCAGCAAGCCACATTTATAGGAAGGAGAAAGAGGGGACAGGCGCCTGTTAGTAGTACAGATGGAGCAGTGTTCTTTTTCATAGGCGCTTGTCACACTGCATGCTGCTCTTCCTCCTACAAGTGTATGTACGTAGAGAAGTGCTGTGTGAAAGAACAACGCTCCCCCTGCATTTGTGACTGAGAAGCTATAACAGAAAAATCCTCTTTATTTTTGCAAAAGTAATTGAAAGAAATGTTTACTTGAGGCTCTTATACCGCTTTCACAACGCTAACCCGGTGAGGAACCGGCTTTTTAACACGCTTCCGACCCAGGTCTGAACACGCTATACCCCTTTCACATCGCATTTTGGAGCTGTGTTATTACCGGGTTATTCCCAGGTTAGGGCCTTTCACACTGAGGGGCAGATGTATTAACCTGGAGAAGGCATAAGGAAGTTTTAAACCAGTGATATGTGCAAGGTGATAAAGGCACCAGCCAATCAGATCCTAACTGTTAATTTACATATTGGAGCTGATTGGCACATATCACTGGTTTATCACTTCCTTATGCCTTCTCCAGGTTAATACATCTGCTCCTGAACCCGGTTCACCCATTTAAAACTGTGTGATGTCATTTTAAATGGACTTTTCTGTCTCACATTGATGAGGTTTCAAAGGTATTAAAAGGAGGGGCTGGGGAGTGCTCAGTAGTACATCAATCTTTTCATTTATTTATTACCTGCTGTGAGGTACTTTGGAAACCAAAGGCTGCAAGCATCCTTGTGATGTTTTTATAGGTTATTGCATCCTTTACAGTCCCTGTAATTTGGTTGGCGATTTCACCCTCCCCTCTGATCCTCAACAACTCCCTAACTTCATCCTCACACCAGGTTGCCATATTGTACAAGCACTGTAGCACTGTAAATGTAGTATAATAAAGGCTCATCCACTGTTTACAGAGTGCTGCCTGTTATTTCCAGGTTCAGACTTATGACATCATGCAGGGAGACAGCCTATCACCTCCCGGGTTGAATATACCGGGTCTGAGGCTTTCACACTGCCAAATGACCCGGTTCCGAATTGTGTAGGATCCTTCTTTTTTTCACGGGTTGAAATACTGGTTTGTTTGACTCGGTAAATTCATAATGGCGCTTTCACACTGCAGCTCAAACCGGGTTGACACGGCTAAAACTCGTCAATATGCCGGGTTATTTTTGCAATGTGAAAGGGTTGTAAGTGTTCCAGAATAGTTTTCCGTGGAAGAGATTGTTGGAGGATCACACACAGCCAGGTCCATCCCATTGATGCACTCAGGGCTGCCAAGAAAAATCCTGGGCCCCGGCACAACAACTTCCTGGGGCCTTCTTGGAGGGGGGGTGACCACAGCATGCTGAGGCCTTAGCCACACCTCTTTGGGGGCGTATCTAGCACATGAGAAGCATCCAGTCACAGGTGCATGGCATACCTCCCAGCCAGGGCAGTAGAGAGCCTGGCTAGGCCCAGGTACTTTTCAGGGGGCATGTCCTAATCACAGGAGGCGTGGACCTGGGCCCCTCCATCAGACCTGGGCCCAGGTAATTTGTACCCTCTCCCCCCTCTCTTGGCACCACTGGATGCACTTTATGCGTCATGTACGTTTGCGGAGCATATCTTGCCTGTTTTTACTCTGAGTCTGCACATGCTTTAACACTATGCGCATGTCACTACAGATATCCCTATCTCAGGTGCATCTCTTGTTTTGCGACTGAAGGGGCATATCTGTGCTGTAATGGGGTATCCTCGTTACATGCAATGTCCAGTAAGGGCTTGCTGGTGGATCTGCAGGCTATGCACTGATGATGATGATGACGGCTGTGGCACCAGGTGTACGGATAGGGGCGGCCCAGCCTCAGAGATGCACACAACTGTGTTAGTTCTGTGCATGCAACAATGTGATCGCTTTAAGGCCTGACTTGCTATGTATCAAAACTTGGAGAGTGATAAAGTACCACCCAATCAACTCCTGTCATGTTGGTTCTGAAGAGCTTTCCTTTATAGGAAAATATGTGTATATAGGGTTCCTCTATACGCTGCTTTGTAATGTCTCTCTGCTATTTCTGCCTATAGAGGATGCCGATGTCTGAAGCGTCTCTATCTATAATTTATCTACACAGCTCTCTTGTGTTCCGCTTCTCTCGTTAGGACGTGCGTGGCTATTCATCACCGGCCACTCTGAAATCCGCTCTTCCCCTCTCTTTCCATGTATAAAATGGGCCATTTCCTCCAACTCTTTATCGGAATTACCCATGAAGCTGATGAGTCATTTATCTTTCTTTCTGTTTTATTTCCATGCTAATCCTTCTTCTCTCTATGTTATACGGCCCTTTCTCTCTCATTTTACCATCACCTACTACTATAATTGTTTCCTAAACTCCTTTCCCTGTCTCTTTTCATTGTGCTTTACTATTCTACTCATCTCTCACTTATTGCAATGTCCCCCCCCTCTCTCTTTCTCACTTTTTTCTCTCAAAACCAAGCAGTGTTTAGTACCAGTAACATCCCGCTGAGACACATCATGTGAGGATCCAGCTACACCGTACGGTTCATTGAATTGACCCTTCTGTGTCATTGCCGCCTCTCTGATATGTTGTACTCTGTCCCTGCCCCCCACCCTCTGCCCCCCATCCCATTGTACTCTGTCCCTGCCCCCCACCCTCTGCCCCCCATCCCATTGTACTCTGTAACTGCCCCCTCCCATTGTACTCTGTCCCTGCCCCCCACCCTCTGCCCCCCATCCAATTGTAATCTGACCCTGCCCCCACCTTCTGCCCCCATCCCATTGTACTCTGTAACTGCCCCCTCCCATTGTACTCTGTCAATGCCCCCCCCCCCCCCAATTAATGTACGTCATCTGCATCTCTCCCTCCAGATTGTCCTCATTGGGTTAATGCTCTCTCTCTCTCTCTCTCTCTCTCTCTGTTATTGCCCTCTCTCTTGTTATTGGTCTCTGTCTTTGCATATCCCCTCTCTCTTTCTGTCATTGCAGCCTCTCGATGAGTTATCTCTCTCTATCTCTCTCGCATTTTCCCCCTTTCTCTGTCATTGCCCTTTCTCTGAGTTATCTCTCTCTCTCTCTCTCTCTCTCTCTCTCTTGCATTGCCCCCTTTCTCTCTCGGTCACTCTGAGTTCTCTCTCTCTCTTTCTCTCTCTTGCATTGCCCTCTCTCTGAGTTTTCTCTCTCTCTCTCTCTCTCTTGCATTACCCCCTTTCTCTCTCTGTCATTACCCTCTCTCTGAGTTATCTCTCTATACCGCTCTCTCTCTCTCTTGCATTACCACTTTTCTCTCTGTGTCATTGCCCTCTCTCTGAGTTATTTCTCTCTCTCTCTCTCTCTCTCTCTCTCTCTTGCATTACCCCCATTCTCTCTTTGTCGTTGCCCTCTCTATGAGTTATCTCCCCCCCTCTCTCTCTCTCTCTCTCACTGTCATTGCCCTCTCTCTGAGTTATCTCTCTCCTTCTCTCTCTCTCTCTCTCTCTCTCACTCACTGTCATTGCCCTCTCTCTGAGTTATCTATCTCTCTCCTTCTCTCTCTCTCTCACTGTCATTGCCCTCTCTGAGTTATCTCTCTCCTTCTCTCTCTCTCTCTCTCTCTCTCTCTGTCATTGCCCTCTCTCTGAGTTATCCTTCTCTCTCTCTCTCTCTCTCTCTCACTGTCATTGCCCTCTCTCTGAGTTATTGCTCTCTCTCTCTCTCGCATTTCCCCCTTTCTCTCTCTGTCATTGCCCTCTCTCTGAGTTATCTCTCCCCCCCCCTCTCTCTCTCTCTCTCACTGTCATTGCCCTCTCTCTGAGTTATCGCTCTCCTTCTCTCTCTCTCACTGTCATTGCCCTCTCTCTGAGTTATTGCTCTCTCTCTCTCTCTCTCTTGCATTATCCCCTTTCTCTCACTGTCATTGCCCTCTCTCTGAGTTATCTCTCTCTCACTGTCATTGCCCTCTCTCTGAGTTATTGCTCTCCTCTCTCTCTCTCTCTCTCTCTCTCTTTTATTTCTCTCTCTATCTCTCTCGCATTACCCCCTTTCTCTCTCTGTCATTGCCCTCTCTCTGAGTTATCTTTCTCCCCCCCCTCTCTCTCTCTCTCTCTCACTGTCATTGCCCTCTCTCTGAGTTATCTCTCTCCCTCTCTCTCTCTCTCTCTCTCTCTCTCTCTCACTGTCATTGCCCTCTCTCTGAGTTATCCTTCTCTCTCTCTCTCTGTCATTGCCCTCTCTTTCTCTTGCATTACCCCCTTTCTCTCTCTGTCATTGCCCTCTCTCTGAGTTATTGCTTTCTCTCTCTCTCTCACTGTCATTGCCCTCTATCTGAGTTATCTCTCTCTCTCTCTCTCTCTCTCTCTCTCTCACTGTCATTGCCCTCTCTCTCTCTCTCTCTCTCTCTCTCTCACTGTCATTGCCCTCTCTCTGAGTTATCCTTCTCTCTCTCTCTCTCTCTGTCTCTCTGTCATTGCCCTCTCTCTCTCTCTTGCATTACCCCCTTGCTCTCTCTGTCATTGCCCTCTCTCTGAGTTATTGCTCTCTCTCTCTCTCTATCTCTCTCTCTCTCTCTCTCTCTCTCACTGTCATTGCCCTCTCTCTGAGTTATCTCTCTCTCTCTCTCTCACTGTCATTGCCCTCTGTCTGAGTTATTGCTCTCTCTCTCTCTCTCTCTCTCTCTCTCTCACACTGTAATTGCCCTCTCTCTGAGTTATCTCTCTCTCCCTCTCTCTCTCTCTCACTGTCATTGCCCTCTCTCTGAGTTATTGCTCTCTCTCTCTCACTGTAATTGCCCTCTCTCTGAGTTATCTCTCTCTCTCTCACTGTCATTGCCCTCTCTCTGAGTTATCTCTCCCTCCCTCTCTCTTGCATTGTCCTCTCTCTGAGTTATCTCTCTCTCTCACTGTCATTGCCCTCTCTCTGAGTTATTGCTCTTCTCTCTCTCTCTCTCTCTCTCTCTCTCTCTCTCTCACTGTCATTGCCCTCTCTCTGAGTTATTGCTCTTCTCTCTCTCTCTCTCTCTCTCTCTCTCTCTCTCTCTCTCTCTCTCTCTCTCACTGTCATTGCCCTCTCTCTGAGTTATTGCTCTTCTCTCTCTCTCTCTCTCTCTCTCTCTCTCACTGTCATTGCCCTCTCTCTGAGTTATCTCTCTCCCTCTCTCTCTCTCTCTTGCATTGCCCTCTCTCTGAGTTATTGCTCTCTCTCTCTCTCTCTCTCTCTCTCTCTCTCTCTCTCTCTTCTCTCTCTGGGGGAAATTACATTGCTGGCGACTTGCTTGCCCGGCCGAGTTCCCACCACACCGGCCACACTTTATAGCAGCAGGATCTCACTCACGTCGCTACCTCATAGGGCAGCTAGCATTTTTAAGATAAAGAGGTGCAAATTAGGCCGGAAATTGGGCTACTGTTGCTGGCATTAAAATGCCGCGGCAACAGCAATTTGTCCACTTCAGCGAAACTTGAAATCTCCTCTCTCCCTCTCTTGCATTGCCCCCACTCTCTGTGTCACTGCCTGAGTTATTTTACTCTCTCTCTCTCTCTCTCTCTCTCTCTCTCTCTGGGGGTAATTCAGACCTGGTCGCTCAGACGCTCACTAGGTTTTTTTTGCAGTGCTGCGATCAGATAGTCGCCGCCTATAGGGGAGTGTATTTCAGCTGTGCAAGTGTGCGATCGCATGTGCAGCCGAGCAGTACAAAACAATTTTGTGCAGTTTCTGAGTTGCCAGAACTTACTCAGCCGCTGCGACCACTTCCGCCTGTCTGGGACCGGAATTGACGTCAGACACCCTCCCTGCAAACGCTTGGGAACGCCTGGGTTTTTCCAACCACTCCCAGAAAACGGTCAGTTGCCACCCACAAACGCCTTCGTCCTGTCAATCTCCTTGCGATCGCCCGTGCAAATGGATTCTTCGCATAAACCCATCGCAGAGCAACGAACATCTTTGTACCTGTGCGATGCGCTTGCGCATTGTGGTGCATAGGCATGCGCATTTCTGACCTGATCGCAGTGCTGCACAAAACGCTAGCGAGCGTTCAGGTCTGAATTACCCCCCTCTCTCTCTCTCTCTCTCTCTCTCTCTGTCACTGCCCTCTCTCTGAGTTATTTTACTCTCTCTCTTTCTCTCTCCCTCATTTTTCTCTCCAGCGTGATTCTGGAGTAGGAGGAAATTTCCCAGCTGCCCTCTCTGAGGCTGACAAGCACAATTATTCTTGTTCATTGTAATTAAATGGTTTAATTAGGCAAACTTCTTGTCAGCAGGCTGCAGTCATTCTTCTGCATTTGGTGTTTCATGGGGAATAAGGTAAAGACTTAACTGCAGAGAGAGGAAAAGAGGCTCCTGCCCCAGCCCAGGTCTGAGCACTTACAGTAGGAGAAAGAATTGACTACATAGGAGAGGAATGGGTTAAACATCCTGTGAGGGGTGGACCTAGCTGTGAGGTAGTACAGCCTTAGGAAAAGGGGGAGGGTTAGGGTATATATAGACTGCAGTGGCCATTTTGGGCCTCTTTGCTGTTTGAATTTCCTTGGGGTGAGTTCTGCCTGGCAGATTGTTTCACCCTTTTATATTTAGTACACTTGTTTGTGGAATCAAATTATAATATGGCCTCCAGCCGCCCACGCCGATCAGTAGGCGCACCAGCCCGTTACCAGACCAGCGGGGCTGAGCCCGGGGCCGGGATGTCCGGCGCCGGGGAGGCCTCTGCTGCACATGGGGCTGCTCCGAGGTCGTTGGGTCCAGGGCGCAGGACACGCTCCTCCGGCGACCCTGCGGTCGCGGGTGTAGCTGCTGGCGGCCGCGGTGAGCGGCGCGTGGCGGCCCGGAGGTCTGACCTCCTGGAGAGAGGGGACCAACGGTCCTCGCCTCCGGGGGAGGTCGGGGGTGTCGGGACGGTGGGAGCCCGCGGGCGCGCGCCGGCGCGCCTTGCTGGACGCCGCTCGGCACCCGCTGCTGTGACACCCGGCCGGTCCCGCCTGCCAGGGCCGCTTAGAGGCTCCACGCGGCGGGGGAGAGCTGGGCGGGCGTCAGGAGTTACGGCGATCCGGCCTGGGCCCGTCGGTGAGCCCAGCGCGGGATCGTCGGATAGAAATGCTCAGCAAGAGGCTGCATCGGCGGCGGGGGGCGCCGGGACAGGAGGCGGTGGGGCGCGCGCACGACGGGGCGCGCGCGCCAACGCGCGGCTGCGGCGTCGCTCGCACGCGGGTGCGCGCAGCGACGCCGCATCGTTCCGTGTCCCCTCAGCCCTCCTCGCTGCGGATTGCTTCCGGCGGGGCGAGGAGGGAAAGTAGGCCTGGTAGAGATCAACCAGGTTTTCGGGGCCTTTCGCCCAGCAGTGCGGTACGCACGGCGCCGCGGGCGTCACATGATGCGCAGAGCGGGGCCTCCCGGGCTGGGCAGGGCAGCTCATCCGGCACTTCCGGGGGACCTGGGCGAGCGGGCACAGGAAGCAGGGGGGGGGTCTATGTCCAGGGTGAGGTGCCCAGGCACTACGGACCTTTCCCCACAGGGCCGACCGATTTGTGGTCCGGATGGGTCATGGCTTCCCGTGCCCAGCGGCGGGTCCACACGGCGCGTTCCGGCCGCTCGGCAACCAGCAGGCGGCGCTCCTACGCCACGGGGTACAAATTTAACGCAAGACGCGTTCGCTGCGGCCCTCGCCACGGTGGTGGCAGCTTTGGGTCCGCTCTCAGCGGCCCCCGAGCGCGAGGTTGGGTCCGGGGGGTTTCCTAGCGCATCGGGCGCGGGTGCGGGCTCGGCCGCGCAGAGGGTAGCGCGTGCGTGCCGCGAGCTTGGTGCGGCCGCGGCTCAGCTGCAGCAGCAGCCACGGCGAGATGAGAATGTGCGTTCATACGGCACGCCAGCGCCTGGAAGTGCTAGGCGCTCGCCTCTGTGTGTCTCTGGGTCCTCTTCCCCCTTTTTGCCCGCAGTTGATCAGACAGATACGGAGGAATCGGAATCGGAAGTTGAGGACGTTTCGTACATCGCGCCTGAGGAATCTGGATCCGACCATTCTACGGCTTCAGGTGAGGCGGAGCAGTCTGGGTCGGTTGCGAGTACTCCTTCAAGTTCGCGCAGCTCGTCCCCTTCGTCCTCTTCTTCCTCTTCTTCCTCCTCCTCCCTTTCCTCAGCGGTGTCCGACATAAGTAGTACGGCGAAGGCGAGGAAAAGGGCGATCAAATACGCCAAAAAGGCGGCTGGGAGGCAAGAGAGGCATAAGAGGCGAAGGCGGGTTAGCAAAGAATCTCGCAAGGCTAGGAAGCGGCGCGACTTGCCAGGCGTGGTTCGCTGCGAATATACCGCTGTCATACGGGGGCTTAGGGATAGCTGCAGCAAAAGCATTCGTAGGGGGGACTACGTGGATGTCTTCGTCTTGACGAAAGGCGCGAAGAAAGAGTTCAAGGCAGCTACCGCTAAGAAGGGCATAGGGGCCGAGGCATTTCGCACGTTCGATAACTGGCTGGCGGGGTTTTGGGTTTTCGCTGCTTGTTACCTTGAGGACAGGCCAGACGAGCATATGAATGTCATCCGGTACCTGCACCTCATGCATGATATGCAACGCACGTCGGCGGGTGACGAATGGCGTAGATATGATGAAGAGTTTTTATGTTTTATGCGGAGTGCATTGGCGTTTTAATTGCTGGCTGGTTTTCATTCGTTGGCTATTTATAGGCGGAAAAGAACGGCAGTTTGTAGTTGTATCGTTTATATAGGTAGTAAGTTTCAGTTTATTTGGTTTAGGTGCACTCACCTCCATCGACTTAATGGCCGCTCGACCACCCATCCGGGAGGCAGCGGCAGGGCACCCAGGAGCGGTGGGAAGTCACTGTGGGGGTTGTGTTGACACCTATTACCGGTTTTTGATAAGGTGTTGGACGGTTTCGGTCAGTTTACCAATTTAAGTTTACCAATAGGTTAATAGAGCCGTTCTTTTTTCTGCCACCATTTTGCCGGCTGATTCGGCAGCTTAACAAATTTTTCCATTTACAGGTTTGCTATGGTTAGGGTCAAATAAATAGCTAGCAATTTTTCTGCCAAAATCATGTCTCCGTGTCTTTATTTACTGGTATAGAAGGTAACTAAGGTTTACTTTAATAAAAGGGGTCCACCAAATATCACTAGGATGTTTATATCACAGTGTGAGATGCCACGTGTATTGGTAATGAACGTGTGGGTAGGTATGCATCGCTGCTGGTTCATCTTGTGTCTCCTCATTGACAGAAAGTGTTCCCTGCAAATGCATTCAGACCTAGAAAGGGGTTTTGCTGGCTTGGATGTTTTGCTATAAATAGCAACAGCTGCATTGGTTAAATCTCTTTTCCTATCCTAACTGGGACAAAAGTGATTCCAGCGGAAAGTACTGTGGTTAGCAGGGACGTGCAGTCAGGGGAGGCAGTGCCTCCCCTGTCATTAATGATTAAGATAATACAAAGAAGATGCATATGACACATATTCTGTGTCATATGTATCCTCTTAATATTATTCTTATCATTGCTCCCCTCCTTATGTGTTTGGGAGACACCGATCGTGGTGCCTCCCGTTGTCTCTGGGGAAAGGTATGGGAGCGGGGGGCGGGCACGGGCGGGGACTAGCCATGGGCAGTAAAAGCCCATTGAAAATATATGGGAAAGCGGCACCATTAGAGGTGCCGCTTTCATACAGGGACGTGCTTTCAACCTATGAAAGCACGTCCCTGTCAGTGAGGCCACAGTGATTGGCCAGCGGATCCGTCACTGGATCCGCTGTCAATCACTGTGTGGGCGACGCTGGCGGAGGAGGTGCGGGCGGCTGGATGCGGCGGTGGTGCGGGATGCGGCGGTGCGGGCGGCGGAGGTTTACCTTTAGCCTGCAGAGTTTGGCAGCGGAGCGGTACCAGTTTCAAAAATGGCGCCTCAGCGTCATTTTTGAAATTCAAGATGGCCGCCGCGAGCCAATCACGGCTCGCCGCGTCATCGCCCCGCCCCCTCCGGCTGACTTATATAAGTCAGCGCGAGGCAGAGGAGCGTCAGTCCGACGGCGGAGGAGGAGCTGTGAAGAGCTCCTGAAGAAAGAAGACGCCGGAAGTCCTGGATGGGCGGCGGCTATGCAAAAGAGCTTAGCAGCCGCCGCCCACCAGGTGAAGACGCTGGAAGCCCTGGGGAGGTGGCGCCCCCCCAGGTGAAGACGCAGGAAGCCCTGGGAAGGCGGCGGCCACGCAAAAGAGCTTAAAGGCCGCCGCCCCCAGGTGAAGATCCTGTTTTATAAAACTTATTTTTAAGACCGTGTGGTGTTTTATTTTAATATTTTCTTTACAGGTGGACTACAGGTGCCAGCGGGCCCTTTATGTCCGGGCATGCTGGCACTTGTGGTTCTCCAAGTGCCAGCATGCTGGGGCAGGCTTGCTGGGACCTGTAGGCCACCTGTAAAGAACAATATTAACACACAATGAACCCCGCACCCACCGCCACCAGGGGTGCGGGGCATAGCACTGGGCTATCAGCCGAGTGCTGGTTATTGCTCGGGAGGGGCGACCCCATTTTTATTTTTTTGGGGTTCCCACTTTCCGAGGAATTCCAACCCCGGGCTGACTGGCTGGGGGGATGATTAATGTTATGGCAGGGGGACCCCACACTGAGTGTCTCCCCTGCTATGGCATTACTCCCCCTGGCTGGTTCTGCCTAGTGCTGGTTTTATTGATGTATCGGAGGACAACACTTTTTTTTTTTTCTCGGGGGGCTTGTTAGCTGCCAGTGCCTCCCCAACCAGTGACCTCACCGCACACATCACTGGTGGTTAGGGTTAGTTTTTGGGTTAGGCACTGGGGCGTTATTAGAGTTAGACTGTGGGAGGGGACAGTCAGAGCCGGCCCTAACCAATATGATGCCCTGGGCAAGATTTTGGCTGGTGCCCCCAGCACCACCGCTGGTTCTGCCTCTGACCTTGCACCTCTTTCCCAGCACCATCACCCCTCACCCATAGCAGTCCTTGTACCTCCTATATTTTAAATAGGAACAGTTCGCACATTTGACGCACAGCCCAAAAAGGGGCATCTTCTTGCTGGGAACGGGCATGGCCACACAATAGTAACCCCAATTCCAATTACGCCACACAGTACTGCAACTTTATTCACATTTTATCTTGCGATAGTGTCCATAATTCATATTACATCCCACAGTAGTATCACTTTACCTTATAAACGTTACTCCTCACAGTAGAGCCCCTTATTCACATTACATCACACTGAATTGCTCCTTATTCACATTACACCACACCTTATTGCTCTTTATTCACATTAGACGACACAGTAGTGCCCTTTCTATATGCAACGCCACATAGTAGAGCACCTTATACACACAATGCCACACATTAGTAATGCATTTATACACAATTCCACACAGTAATGCCCCTTACACATATGAGACACATTAATGTCCTTATAAACATAATGTGCCTTACACATTATGACAACCTTTATTAATGCCCTTTTACACATAATGTACCTTACACATATGGCGCACATTATTAATGCCCTTATACACATAATGACACACATAGTGCCCCATACACATTTGCTGCACATTATTAGTGCCCCTATACACATAATGACACACATACAGTAGTACCCTGTTACACATATGCCGCACATTATTAATGCCCTCATACACATAATGACACACATAGTGGCCCTTTACACATATGTTGCACATTATTAATGCATTTTTACATGACACACATAATGCTCCTTACACATATTCCGAACACTACTGCACAACCAACCCACTCACGTGCACACAGCACTCACACTTCCACTAACACTGTGACCTCTGCCACTGCTTGGATACAGATGTGTCCTCACAAATCTTGCATCAATGCTAACGTCGGGCACCTTTTTATTAATGAAAATGCATCTTATTTGCATTGCTATGTGGCTAGGATGCACAAGCAGCTTCTGCTGATTAAACTGATAGGCAGCATGCCTATATACTGTGTGAGACTGTGGCTGTATCTGCATATTTAATGCTACACACAGAATATAGGCATGCCGCATACCATTTTAATCAGCAGAAGCTGCTGATGCCCCTAGGCATATCAAATGTCCTAGGCAATTGCCTAGTTTGCCTATGCCTATGGCCGGCTCTGGGGACAGTTAGGGTTAGGCTGAAGGAAGGGTGGGTTAGGGGTAGGGTTAGGCTGCAGGGACAGGAGGGTTAGACTGCAGAAGGGGACGGCTATGGTTAGGCTGCAGGGACAGGAGGGTTAGGCTGTGAGAGGGCACAGTTAGGGTTAGGCTAAGAGGGCTGGCTTAGAGGTAAGGTTAGGCTGCAGGGTGGTGAGGGTTAGGGTTAGCCTGTGGTAGGGGACGATTAGGGTTAGGCTGAGGGAGGGGTGAGGTAGGGGTAGGCTGCAGGGGCAGGACGGTTAGGGTTAGTCTTCTTGAGGAGACAGCTAGGGTTAGGTTGAGAGAGTGGTGGTTTAGGGGTAGCGTTATGGTCACAATATTTACAGGATTCCACTGTCAGAATTCTGATACTATCCCATACAGAACCACATTCTGTGGTTTGGTGAGGTCTTTTATTGTTGTCACAATAAAAGTGGCCTCATAAAGATATACATTTTTCATTTTAAAATCTTCAACCCAATCCTGGATATCCCGGGAATCCCGGGATTGATCATTTTTCAATCCCGATAACTGGGATTGAAAAAAAGGCCAGAGATTGACCTCCCTAGTATGTAGTACTTACTTTATGGGGTATAGTACTTACTGTATGGGGAAACGGTCACATGTAGACGAAGTATAGTACTTACTGTGTGGGGTACAGTACTTGATGTATGGCGTATAGTACTTACCGTATGAGGAAATGGTCAATGGAAAAGGGATGTAGTACTTACTGTATGGGGAGAAGGGCAGATGGAGAAGGGGTGTAGTACTTACTGTATAGGGAAATGGAATGCAGTCAATTTACCTACCATCAAAATCCCAACAGTCAAAATACTGACAACCATTGACCGATGGTCAAAATACCGACATTTAAAATACCATAATTGTCAAAATACCGACATTTAAAATGTCGACCGGTCAACAAGGAGTTTTTTATGATTTTTTTCATTGAAACCGGCTTGTTCATACTTGACCATCCCAGTGGACCTGGAGGGGGAATATAATAGTGTGCCCAACACAGCGAGCCACTTATACGGTGTCCATGTTGACCTACAGTATGTCGACATGCACACACACAAAAACCAATGAAAAATTTGTGTCGACTTTTTGACCCGTCGACATTTTAAATGTCGGAATTTTGCCCTTTTATGTATTTTGACTATCCGTCAATTGTTGATTTTGATTCTAGGTATTTCATACTGATGCAAGGGAAATGAACAGATGGAGAAGGGGTTTAGTACTTACTGTGCTGAGCAGTGCCGTAACTAGACATTTTAGCGCTGTGTGCAAGAAACGGCATTGGTGCCCCCCACCCCCCTTATGTAAAATAGGGGCAGTGCGCACCGTAGACACACGGAAAATATATAGGGGCGTGGCTTCATGAGGAAGGTGTGTGGCCACAAAATAATACCAATTCATATTACGGTGCACAGTAGTCTCCATTATTCAAATTACGCCGAACAGTAGAGTCACTACATCAGGTAGAGCCCCTTTTACACATTACGGTACGCAGCGTCCCCCTTTTACACATTACGGCAGACAGCGTCCCCCCTTTTACACATTACGGCAGACAGCGTCCTCTTTTACACATTACGGCAGCCAGTCCCCCATCTTACACATGACGTCAGACAGCGTTCCCCTTATTATACATTACGGAAGACAGCGTCCCCTTTTTACACATTACGGCAGACAGTGTCCCCTTTTTTACACATTACGGCAGACAACGTCCCCTTTTTACACATTATGGCAGACAGTGTCCCCCTTTTTACACATTATGGCAGACAGTGTTCCCCTTTTTACACATTACAGCAGACAGCATCCCCCTTTTTACACATTGCGGCAGACAGCGTCCCCCTTATTACACATGACGTCAGAGAGGGTTCCGCTTATTACACATTACGGCAGACAGCGTCCCCTTTTTACACATTACAGCAGACAGTGTCCCCCTTTTTACACATTACGGCAGACAGCATTCCCCTTTTTACACATTACAACAGACAGTGTCCCCCTTTTTACACATTACGGCAGACAGCGTTCCCCTTTTTACACATTACGGCAGACAGCGTTCCCCTTTTTACACATTACGGCAGACAGCGTCCCCCTTTTTACACATTACGGCAGACAGTGTCCCCCTTTTTGCATATTACGGCAGACAGCGTCCCCCTTTTTACACATTACGGCAGACAGCGTCCCCCTTTTTACACATTACGGCAGGATAGATTGATTGATAGATAGACAGACAGACAGAATAATTACCATCTCTCTGCTGGCTCAGGCAGTCAGGCTCCTCGGTGCTGGCAGCTCTGGAGGCAGGGGAGGAGGAGGAGGGAGGGGGACTCCGGAGCCGCAGCAGCACAGTGTAATTGGTAGCGGCGCCGCATGCAGCTGTCCCTCTCTTTCTGCATTGGCTTGCCGCCGCGGCTGTGAATGCTGGGATGAGGGAAGCGCATCCCAGCATTCACTGCGGCGGCGGCCAGCCTATGTTGAAGGAGAGGGACAGCTGCAGCGGTGCCGCTACCAATTACACTGCGCTGCTGCGGATCACTCCTCCCACTTCTTCCTCTTCCTTCTCACCTGCCCGGGATCTGCTCCTCGTCCTCTCCTCCTCCGGCACACGCAGGCGGCTTGTAATGAGTCAATTTGACTCATTACAAGCCGCTGACTTGGAATGCGGGCAGTTGCTCCCTCAGGGCGACTGCGCTGTGTGCCAGGCACACCTGGCACACACATTGTTACGGCTCTGGTGTTGAGTGTAGTACTTACCGTGTGGGGAAATGGTCAGGTTCAGACTGGTGAGTAGTACTCTCGGCATATACTGACATGGTTTATACAGCCTTTGCACAGGCATACGTTTTCCACCTAGTTGTTTTTGAAGCTTACTTAATACGATAGAGGAAATAGCTCATGTGTGCTGTAGCCTATAGCAACCCAACAGACACTTGTTCCTGTATTTATTTATTTATTATTATTTTTCATGTAGTGCCGGCAGATTCCGCAATGCTTGAAGTCATTTAATGTGCTTGGTTGCTATGGGTTACACAACATGCTACAGACTGTATGTGCGCTTTGTATAGTTACATTATGTATGCGCAGTTGTTCTGTTCCGATGAGCTTTGTTCCGTTACTGTACAGTACAGTAGATTCTCTAGAGGTGGTGTGCAATTGTATAAAGGATTCTACCTCATGATTATTGTTTGTGTGGATTTGTGCAGCATCCCCGCTGCTCTTGTTGGGTTGCCTAGGGGAAAACACAGTAATTACTGCATAAATTGTAGTGTCCGGTGCGGAGTTCTTCTGCATCAAGTGGAAAAAACATGGTTGTATATATTTGTTAGATACTTGTATGAGTTGTGTAACAGGTTCCCAGACAGAATCCTCTCATCAGGCCTCACAGATTGCCTCCCCGGGGGCAGCTAGACTGTGTTATGTCTGGTGTGTGTTCTGGATAATGACTCCCTGGCGGTACAGCAGAGGACCAAGGGCGAGATACTGGCATATTATCGTTGTGTGTCCATGCAGAGAGCTACCCAGCTTCTGCATTACAGCAGGGGGTGGCTAAGATATCAGCAGTGAAAGGGGGGCAGGTGCAATGAGGGCAGTACGAATGGTATCCTGGAAAAGTGGAGGTATTTGGTTGTTTGCTATAAATGCGTCTGATGTCATAAGTAGGGGTCCGATTTAAAGTTAAACGCAAACCTGATTTTTCCACAGTTGAGCAATTATCAACGTAAGTCATGTTAGACAGTGGATCACTCTGTGGTCTGTCTCCGTTCCCAGCACTAGAGGCAGCTTCCCTGCTCTAGTGTTTTCCCTCCTAGTGTTAGCTCAGTGCAGGAGGAGGTGCTTAGTGCACAGTCTGAGAGAGTTCTTTCTGGGAGAGACAACTGCTCTCCTCAGTGTGACCTTGTCTACCCCGTGTATATACAGCCGGATCCTCTGTGTACTAAGACGCTGTGTTACTGCTGTACTGCTTAACATGTATACTGTGAGTTCCTGCTGCTTTAGAACATCTTCTATATACTACAAGCTGTTATCTCTGTTATCTGAATGAACCAATCATCCTGGTTAAGTGCCGTCGTGTGGACTAACATTCCTATCCGACACCACAAGACGCTGCCAACAAGTCACACTGGGCGGATGGAGCGATGGTCTTGAGACAGTGGTCCCAGAGAAGCTGAGGTGACTGACAGTCAGGGAGCATTTGGGGGAGGTAACAAGGGAATGGAGGCAAAAACGTGTCGTGACCATTTTCAGGGCATGTCTCAGCCTGTGACTGCTATCCCATACGCAGATGCGAATGCATTAGCTTACACCTCTGAAGCAGGCCTTATGTCATTTAGCACCAGGTTCTATTGCAGGCCTCGCTTTAGTTGTAAAGTGTTTGCCCTGTTCTGTTGCCTACAAGTAGGGATGGGCTGGGGCTCTTAATCAGCCTGGGCAAGTGTACTGTGCACTCGATCACATGAAGGGGACAAGTCAAGGAGGCTTTGCCTCACAGAAAGACCCCATTGTCTCTGTATGCGGACGGCCAAGCAGACCGATGGAAGACTGCGCTAGCCCGGGTTCCTCTGTATGGCCAAACCAGGCCATCAAGCATTTGCCAGATGGGCAGTCTAAAGGCCCGTACACACTGGTCGATATATCGTCCGTTCTCTTGAGCGGCTGATATATCGCGGGACTGTCGGCCAGTGTGTACGGCCGATACGTCTGTGAACTCCGTTGTTCACAGACGTATCGCGTCGGCCGCGCAGCACAGCCGACGGCCAATATATCTACCGATATATTGGCGCGTCGCTGTGTGTGTACGGGGCGGTCGGCCGACCGCCCGTACACATGCTGCGGCAGCCGGCGGTGATTGATAGCTGAACTGGGTGGGCGTGTGTACACGCCCGCCCAGTTCATGACGTCAGTCCCCGATGGATCGGGCAGTGTGTATGCTGAACACACTGCTCGATCCGTCCATAGATATATCTGCAGATCAATTGATCTGCAGATATATCTATTAGTGTGTACCCACCTTTACTGCTTACAAGAGTACTGTACGTTGTTTACTGTACACAAAGCACTTCTCTAGACATCTGCTGCCAATCGAGATTATTTCCCACTCTTGTCAGTGCACGGTTCTCATTCAGTCGCTAAAACGTCCGTAAAAGTGATCACACAGAGAGTATTGTATAACAGGGGTTTCTCTGACGTCCTAGTGGATGCTGGGAACTCCGTAAGGACCATGGGGAATAGCGGGCTCCGAAGGAGGCTGGGCACTCTAGAAAGATTTATGACTACCTGGTGTGCACTGGCTCCTCCCACTATGACCCTCCTCCAAGCCTCAGTTAGATCTTGTGCCCGGCCGAGGTTGGATGCACACTAGGGGCTCTCCTGAGCCCTTAGAAAGAAAGTATTGATTTAGGTTTTTTATTTTCAGTGAGACCTGCTGGCAACAGGCTCACTGCAGCGAGGGACTAAGGGGAGAAGAAGCGAACTCGCCTGCTTGCAGCCGGATTGGGCTTCTTAGGCTACTGGACACCATTAGCTCCAGAGGGATCGACCGCAGGCCCAGTCCTTGGTGTTCGGTCCCGGAGCCGCGCCGCCGTCCCCCTTACAGAGCCAGAAGCAAGAAGAGGTCCGGAAAATCGGCGGCAGAAGACATCAGTCTTCACCAAGGTAGCGCACAGCACTGCAGCTGTGCGCCATTGCTCCTCATACACACTTCACACTCCGGTCACTGAGGGTGCAGGGCGCTTGGGGGGGGCGCCCTGAGCAGCAATAAAAACACCTTGGCTGGCAAAAATACCACAATATATAGCCCCAGAGCCTATATATGTGGTAAATACCCCTGCCAGAATCCAGAAAAAAGCGGGAGAATAGGCCGCGGAAAAGGGGCGGAGCTATCTCCCTCAGACACACTGGCGCCATTTTCTCTTCACAGTGCAGCTGGAAGAAAGCTCCCCAGGCTCTCCCCTGTAGTTTTCAGGCTCAAAGGGTTAAAAAGAGAGGGGGGGGGCACTAAATTTAGGCGCAATATTGTATATACAAGCAGCTATGGGGGAAAATTCACTCAGTTATAGTGTTAATCCCCACATTATATAGCGCTCTGGTGTGTGCTGGCATACTCTCTCTCTGTCTCCCCAAAGGGCTTTGTGGGGTCCTGTCCTCAGTCAGAGCATTCCCTGTGTGTGTGCGGTGTGTCGGTACAGCTGTGTCGACATGTTTGAGGAGGAGGCTTATATAGTGACGGAGCAGATGCCGATAAATGTGATGTCGCCCCCTGTGGGGCCGACACCAGAGTGGATGGTTAGGTGAAAGGTATTAACCAACAGTGTCAACTCCTTACATAAAAGGGTGGATGACGTAACAGCTGTGGGACAGCCGGCTTCTTAGCCCGTGACTGCCCAGGCGTCTCAAAGGCCATCAGGGGCTCAAAAACGCCCGCTCATTCAGATGGCAGACACAGATGTCGACACGGAGTCTGACTCCAGTGTCGACAAGGTTGAGACATATACACAATCCACTAGGAACATCCGTGACTTGATCCCGGCAATAAAAAATGTGTTACACATTTCTGACATTAACCTCTAAAAATGGGTTTTTATGTTTGGGGAGAAAAAGCAGGCAGTGTTTTGTTCCCCCATCAGATGAATGAATGAAGTGTGTGAAAAGCGTGGGTTCCCCCTGATAAGAAACTGGTAATTTCTAAAAAGTTACTGATTGCGTACCTTTTCCCGCCAGAGGATAAGTTACGCTGGGAGATATCCCCTAGGGTGGATAAGGCGCTCACACGGTTGTCAAAATAGGTGGCACTGCCGTTTTAGGAACGGCCACTTTGAAGGTACCTGTTGATAAAAAGCAGGAGGCTATCCTGAAGTCTGTATTTACACACTCAGGTACTAGACTGAAACCTGCAGAGCGTGCTGCTGCAGCGTGGTCGGTGACCCTGTCAAACATACTAGTTTGCTAACATGAGAACATATTAAAGACGTCGTCTTATATATGAGGGATGCACAGAGGGATATTTTGCCGACTGGCATCCAAAATGAATGTAATGTCCATTCTGTCAGGAGGGTATTAGAGACCTGTCACTGGACAGGTGATGCTGACTTTAAAAGGCGCATAGAGATTCTGCCTTATAAGGGTGAGGAATTATTTGGGGATGGTCTCTGGGACCTCGTATCCGCAGCAACAGCTGGGAAGAAATATTTTTACCTCAGTTTTCCTCACAGACTAAGAAAGCACTGTATTATCAGGTACAGTCCTTTCGGCTTCAGAAAAACAAGCGGGTCAAAGGCGCTTCCTTTCTGTACAGAGACAAGGGAAGAGGGAAAAAGCTGCACCAGTCAGCCTGTTCCCAGAATCCTAATTCTTCGCTCGCTTCCTCTGAGTCCACAGCATGACGCGGGGGCTCCACAGGTGTAGCCAGGTACGGTGGGGGGCCGTCTCAAAAATTTCAGCGATCAGTGGGCTCGCTCACAGGTGGATCCCTGTTTCATTCAAGTAGTATTTCAGGGGTACAAGCTGGAATTCGAGATGTCTTCCCCCTGCCGTTTCCTCAATTATGCCTTGCCGACAACTCCCTCAGGCAGGGAGGCTGTGCTAGAGGCAATTAATAAGCTGTATTCCCAGCAGGTAATACTTAAGGTGCCCCTACTTCAACAAGGACGGGGTTACTATTCCACACGGTTTGGGGTACCGAAACCGCATGGTTCGGTGTGACCCTTTTTTATATTTAAAATCCTTGAACACATACATAAAAAATTCAAGTTCAAGATGGAATCGCTCAGGGCGGTTATTGCAAGCCTGGACGAGGGGGATTACATGGTATCCCGGGACATCAAGGATGCTTACCTACATGTCCCCATTTACTATCCTCGCCAGGAGTACCTCAGATTTGTGGTACAAGATTACCATTACCAAGTCCAGACTCTGCCGTTTGGACTGTACATGGCACCGAGGGTGTTACCAAGGTAATGGCCGGAATGATGATACTCCTTCGAAAAAGGGGAGTTTTTAATGATCCCGTACTTGGACAATCTCCTTATAAGGGCGAGGTCCAAGGAGCAGTTGCTAGTCGGGGTAGCACTATTTTGGAAAGTGCTACAACAGCACGGTTGGATTCTAAACAGTCCAAAGACACAGCTGTTTCCTACGACACGTCTACTGTTCCTGGGGATGGTTCTGGACACAGACCAGAAATAAGTGTTTCTCCCGGAGGAGAAAGCCAAGGAGCTGTCATCTCTAGTCAGAGACCTCCTGAAGCCAAAACAGTTATCGGTGCATCATTGCACGCGAGTCCTGGGAAAAATGATAGCTTCCTACGAAGCAATCCCATTCGGCAGGTTCCATGCAAGAACTTTTCAGGGGGACCTGTTAGACAAGTGGTCCGGATCACATCTTCAGATGCATCGGCTGATAACCCTGTCTCCAAGGACCAGGGTATCTCTACTGTAGTGGCTGCAGAGTGCCCATCTTCAAGAGGGCCGCAGGTTCGACATACAGGACTAGGTCCTAGTGACCATGAATGCCAGCCTTTGAGGCTGGGGGGCAGTCACACAGGGAAGAAGCTTCCAGGGACTTTGGTCAAGTCAGGTGACTTCCCTACATAAATATTCTGGAACTGAGGGCCATTTGCAATGCCCTGAGTCAGGCAAGGCCTCTGCTTCAAAACCGGCCGGTCCTGATCCAATCGGACAACATCACGGCAGTCGCCCATGTAAACCAACAGGGCGACACAAGAAGCAGGATGGCGATGGCAGAAGCCACAAGGATTCTCCGATGGGCGGAAAATCATGTGTTAGCACTGTCAGCAGTGTTCATTCCCGGAGTGGACAACTGGGAAGCAGATCTTCTCAGCAGACACGACTTCCACCCGAGAGAGTGGGGACTTCATCCAGAAGTCTTCCAAAGGATTGTACACCATTGGGAAAGGCCACAGGTGGACATGAAGGCGTCCCGCCTCAACAAAAAGCTATAAAAGATATTGCGCCAGGTCAAGGGACCTTCAGGCGATAGCTGTGGACGCTCTGGTAACACCGTGGGTGTACCAGTCGGTTTATGTGTTCCCCCCTCTGCCTCTCATACCAAAGGTACTGAGAATAATAAGAAGGCGAGGAGTAAGAACGATACTCGTGGTTCCGGATTGGCCAAGAAGAGCCTGGTACCCAGAACTTCAAGAAATTATATCAGAGGACCCATGGCCTCTGCCGCTCAGACAGGACCTGCTGCAGCAGGGGCCCTGTCTGTTCCAAGACTTACCGCGGCTACGTTTTGATGGCATGGCGGTTGAACGCCGGATCCTAAAAGAAAAGGGCATTCCGGAGGAAGTCATTCCTACGCTGATTCAAGCCAGGAAAGATGTAACTGCAAAACATTATCACCGCATATGGCGGAAATACGTTGCTTGGTGTGAGGCCACAAAAGGCCCCAACAGAGGAATTTCAACTAGGTCGATTTCTGCATTTCCTACAAGCAGGAGTGTCTATGGGCCTAAAATTAGGCTCCATTAAGATACAGATCTCGGCTCTGTCGATTTTCTTCCAGAAAGAATTAGCTTCAGTACCTGAAGTTCAGACATTGTGAAAGGAGTGCTGCATATTCAGCCCCCGGTTGTGCCTCCAGTGGCACCTTGGGATCTCAACGTGGTGTTGAGTTTCTTAAAATCACATTGGTTTGAACCACTAAAAACCGTGGATCTAAAATATCTCACGCGGAAAGTGGTCATGTTATTGGCCTTGGCTTCGGCCAGGCGTGTATCAGAATTGGCGGCTTTGTTATATAAAAGTCCTTATCTGATTTTCCATATGGATAGGGCAGAATTGAGGACTCGTCCCCAGTTTCTCCCTTAGGTGGTATCAGGTTTTCACTTGAACCAACCTATTGTGGTGCCTGCGGCTACTAGGGACTTGGAGGATTCCAAGTTACTGGACGTAGTCAGGGCCTTGAAAAATTATGGCCCTCATTCCGAGTTGATCGGTCGCAAGGCGATTTTAGCAGAGTTGCTCACGCTAAGCCTACGCCTACTGGGAGTGTATCTTAGCTTCTTAAAATTGCGACCGATGTATTCGCAATATTGCGATTACAAACTACTTAGCAGTTTCAGAGTAGCTTCAGACTTACTCGGCATCTGCGATCAGTTCAGTGCTTGTCGTTCCTGTTTTGACGTCACAAACACACCCAGCGTTCGCCCAGACACTCCCCCGTTTCCCCGGCCACTCCTGCGTTTTTTCCGGAAACGGTAGCGTTTTTTCCCGCACGCCCATAAAACGGCCTGTTTCCGCCCAGTAACACCCATTTCCTGTCAATCACATTACGATCGCCGGAGCGATGAAAAAGCCGTGAGTAAAAATACTATCTCCATTGTAAAATTACTTGGCGCAGTCGCAGTGCGATTATTGCGCATGCGTACTAAGCGGAATTTCACTGCGATGCGATGAAAAATACCGAGCGAACGACTCGGAATGAGGGCCTATGTTTCCAGGACGGCTAGAGTCAGGAAAATTGACTCGCTATTTATCCTGTATGCACCCAACAGGCTGGGTGCTCCTGCTTCTAAGCAGCCTATCGCTCGCTGGATCTGTGACACGATTCAGCAGGCGCATTCTGCGGCTGGACTGCCGCATCTTTAATCGGTGAAAGCCCATTCCACAGGGAAGGTGGGCTCATCTTGGGCGGCTGCCCGAGGGGTCTCGGCTTTACAACTTTGCCGAGCTGTTACTTGGTCAGGGGCAAACACGTTTGCAAAATTCTACAAAATTGATACCCTGGCTGAGGAGGACCTGGAGTTCTCTCATTCGGTGCTGCAGAGTCACCCGCACTCTCCCGCCCGTTTGGGAGCTTTGGTATAATCCCCATGGTCCTTACGGAGTTCCCAGCATCCACTAGGACGTCAGAGAAAATAAGATTTTACTCACCGGTAAATCTATTTCTCGTAGTCCGTAGTGGATGCTGGGCGCCCATCCCAAGTGCGGATTGTCTGCAATACTTGTATATAGTTATTGCCTAACTAAAGGGTTATTGTTGAGCCATCTGTTGAGAGGCTCAGTTATATTCATACTGTTAACTGGGTATAGTATCACGAGTTATACGGTGTGATTGGTGTGGCTGGTATGAGTCTTACCCGGGATTCAAAATCCTTCCTTATTATGTCAGCTCGTCCGGGCACAGTGTCCTAACTGAGGCTTGGAGGAGGGTCATAGTGGGAGGAGCCAGTGCACACCAGGTAGTCATAAATCTTTCTAGAGTGCAAAGCCTCCTTCGGAGCCCGCTATTCCCCATGGTCCTTACGGAGTTCCCAGCATCCACTACGGACTACGAGAAATAGATTTACCGGTGAGTAAAATCTTATTATTTACCATTGTGATAACTAAGCCACTTCCACATCCCACTCCTCTGCATAAGAGACAGAGAAAATGGTGACATAATAATTACAGATATGCACAGACCCCCGTGTTTTGGTTTTGTTCTAAATCATCGTCATGTTTTGGTTTTGCAAAAGCACCCTCAAGTATTTTGGGTTTGGTTTTGGATCTGAGTATCTTTATAAATTGGTAAAATAAACCATCTAAAATCATGTAACTTGGACCTGTGTTTGTTCCTATAGTATTTCCAGATGTTCTACCCGTTCTTGGCATCACCCGTAGCAGATACGGTAAAAAGTGACAGGACCATTTTTGTAGTTCATTAAATTCTACACATTGGAGGTGCAATCCAAATTTTGATCTGTTTGGGCGTTATCGTTCACGCAACGCAAGCCACGCATTGGTAATGTTGTCATTATGTCAAATCCCCTTTTCATCCCCTTAGGGAAGGATTATTAAAGTTCTAATTACGTAGTTTTCCTATTACAAACCTGAAGAATACCTATGGTAAATTTCAGCTTCCTAACATATCAGAAAGTAACAGAATTAGTGATGAGTGAGTGAGTCAGTGAGTGAGTGAGTGAGTGAGTGAGTGAGTGAGTGAGTGAGGGCTTTTGCATTTATATATAGATTGACATCAATAACATTAATTTCCAGTAAATTTTTCCCACCTCACCATCACTCTCCTGAGTAAAATGGCACCTTAAATTATGGGGGACGGACTTACATGCAATTCAAAACTCCAGATCCGGTTTTTAAATCTGAGATCCGAACTCAAGGGAAAACCCAACTCTGGACTTGTTCCACATACAGTAGATCCACAAAATTAATCTGAGCAAGGACTCAGTTCTACTTGAATCCCGAAAGTTCAAGTGTGTTAGGTCACACTTGCCTGCTCTCCCAGAACCACCAGGATGCTCCCAAAAATAGTGTGGCACTCCTGGCTGCTTGGAAGAATTGTCAAGTCACCTGGAGCCAGTCTCCACCCGCCACCCCACCGCCCACTTACCGAGTGAAGTAGGCGGATACGGTGGACAATGATGTGAGTCACATCACTTTGTTTTTTTCTAGGGTGAATAGGAAGTAGGGAGAAGACAGGAAATATATAGGAAGATGGGAGAAGATCATAAGTGGATATATAGTAAGGTGGGAGAAGATCATAAGGGGATATATAGGAAGGTGGGAGAAGATCATATGTGGATATATAGGAAGGTGGGAGATGATCATAAGGGGATATATAGGAAGGTGGGAGAAGATCATAAGGGGATATATAGGAAGGTGGGAGAAGATCATAAGGGGATATATAGGAAGGTGGGAGAAGATCAAAAGGGGATATAGAGGAAGGTGGGAGAAGATCATAAGGGGATATATAGGAAGGTGGGAGAAGATAAGTGATATATACTCTAGGAAGGTGGTATAAGTTTGGAGATATATTGGAAGGTGGGTGAAGAAAAGGGATATACTGTATAGGAAGGTGGTAGAATATAGGGGATAAATAAGGTGAGAGAAGATCATAAGGGGATATATGGGAAGGTGGGAGAAGATAAGAGATACATAGGAAGGTGGGAGAAGATAGGGGACATATAAGAAGGTGGTAGAAGATAAGGGATATATAGGAAGGTGGGAGAAGATAGGGGTTATATAGGAAGGTGGGAAAAGATAGGTGATATATACTCTAGGAAGGTGGGATGAGATTGGAGATATATTGGAAGGTGGGAGAAGAAAATGTATATACTGTATAGGAAGGTGGTAGAATATAGGGGATATATACTGTAAGAAGGTGAGAGAAGATCATAAGGGGATATATGGGAAGGTGGGAGAAGATAAGAGATACATAGGAAGGTGAGAGAAGATAGGGGACATATAGGTAGGTGGTAGAAGATAGGGGTTATATTAGAAGGTGGGAGAAGATAGGGGATATATATAGGAAGGTGGGATAAGATACGGGATATAAAGGAGGTGGGAGAAGATAGGGGATATAAAGGAAGGTGGGAGAAGATAGGGGATATATAGGAAGGTGGGATAAGATACGGGATATAAAGGAAGGTGGGAGAAGTTAGGGGATATAAAGGAAGGTGGGAGAAGATAGGGGATATATAGGAAGGTGGGCTAAGATACGGGATATAAAGGAAGGTGGGAGAAGATAGGGGATATATAGGAAGGTGAGAGAAGATAGGGGACATATAGGAAGGTGGGAGAAGATAGGGGTTATATTAGAAGGTGGGAGAAGATAGGGGATATATAGGAAGGTGGGATAAGATACGGGATATATAGGAAGGTGGGATAAGATACGGGATATAAAGGAAGGTGGGAGAAGATAGGGGATATAAAGGAATGTGGGAGAAGATAGGGGATATATAGGAAGGTGGGATAAGATACGGGATATAAAGGAAGGTGGGAGAAGATAGGGGATATATAGGAAGGCGAGAGAAGATAGGGGACATATAGGAAGGTGGGAGAAGATAGGGGTTATATTAGAAGGTGGGAGAAGATAGGGGATATGTAGGAAGGTGGGAGAAGATACGGGATATATAGGAAGGTGGGATAAGATACGGGATATAAAGGAAGGTGGGAGAAGATAGGGGATATAAAGGAAGGTGGGAGAAGATAGGGGATATAAAGGAAGGTGGGATAAGATACGGGATATAAAGGAAGGTGGGAGAAGATAGGGGATATAAAGGAAGGTGGGAGAAGATAGGGGATATATAGGAAGAGGTGTGGATCATAGGGTCGAGAGTAACTAGGTCGACAGTCATTAGGTCGACCACTGATAACAAATAAGCAGGTGCGCGGCCAACAGCAGCAGGTAAGAGGAAGGTCAGTTCCTCAAAAACTAAATAGTAGAAAAAAGAATGGGTACCAGCGCTGGCTATATGAGGTCAAGTTGATATACTATCAGCAGTAGTAAATATAATAATCACATTAATATTTAAATGATAGTAATAATAATAATAATAATACTACGGATGGTTTGTTCTATGTAAAAAGATAACATTTAATAACATCTCATATAAGACAATGCTAAAAGAAAAGGAATTCCTCTTGCCACTAGGTGGCGATAAAAAATTGGATATAGCTTATCTGGGCAGAATTCATAGGTTCCACAATCTCCTATATTAAAGTATGTCCAATCCCCAGGCTAGGACAGCCTCCCTCTGTGCATTCACTTTACTGGATGGATATTTACCAGATCCCCTTGTTGAAGTGCATCAGCCTTGGAACAAGTCCGTATTAGAGCTGTAGGGGTTTAGTCAGTTGATGAAGAAATCCAGTGATGGGAGAAAGTCCAGATTGTGCCAGGGGGGACACGGCTATTGCAGGCCGATTGGGAGAGTGGAGTCCAGATAAACCAGATAATTTGGATCCAAATGGAACAGGCTCAACGCGTTTCACTGGTGTATTCCAGCTTCCTCAGGAGCATATAATCCATGTGTTTAGGGTACTCTATTTATACCCTTACTAATAAGTCCATTAGTGTCACCTGTTTAGGTGATTCCTAGTGCATAGAAACAAACCATCCAAAATGCTACAAAGACCACTCAGTCCAAATTGCACATTAGAAATCTAGTCAAAAATCATATTAAACTTAAAAAACGAGTCTAAATACCTCTTTTAAACATATAAAAAGTATATAAGATAATGTCGATCATGTGACCTATCTCGTCACATGATCGGCAAAAAAGGCAGTCCTATTGGTCCATATACATGTCATTCGATATTCATTTGGGGAGCGTCCACGTGACGTACATCATCATGTCACGTGGGCGCAACCCACTACTTAATTCCCCTTCATAGAGAGGCCCTGGAAGTATCCAAGGTCTCTTCACTTGTGGAGACCTAAGGGAAACACTTCTCCGTATCCCAATGTTGTTTAACGGGCGCGTCCACGTGACGCGCATCGTCGCGTCACGTGATCGCAGCCTGCTCATAGGTTCCCCTTCCAAGTGGAGACCCGGAAGTCCACAGGGTCTCTTCATATGTTGTACACTTCATCTTGTGTCCTTCCCGTGTATCGACTCCCATACCGCACGGTTGCTATGGAGATCAACATAACATTACAGATCCCCTGAATTTATATATGGTTAACAAATTGCAAAATATATACCTTGTGAGAAATCAGGAATAAGAAACAATAATAAAAGGCAATGCTGATGAAAGGTAATCAATCATAATTGTAAGGATTATTAAAAAGAGATAGGTCACATGATCGACATTATCTTATATACTTTTTATATGTTTAAAAGAGGTATTTAGACTCGTTTTTTAAGTTTAATATGATTTTTGACTAGATTTCTAATGTGCAATTTGGACTGAGTGGTCTTTGTAGCATTTTGGATGGTTTGTTTCTATGCACTAGGAATCACCTAAACAGGTGACACTAATGGACTTATTAGTAAGGGTATAAATAGAGTACCCTAAACACATGGATTATATGCTCCTGAGGAAGCTGGAATACACCAGTGAAACGCGTTGAGCCTGTTCCATTTGGATCCAAATTATCTGGTTTATCTGGACTCCACTCTCCCAATCGGCCTGCAATAGCCGTGTCCCCCCTGGCACAATCTGGACTTTCTCCCATCACTGGATTTCTTCATCAACTGACTAAACCCCTACAGCTCTAATACGGACTTGTTCCAAGGCTGATGCACTTCAACAAGGGGATCTGGTAAATATCCATCCAGTAAAGTGAATGCACAGAGGGAGGCTGTCCTAGCCTGGGGATTGGACATACTTTAATATAGGAGATTGTGGAACCTATGAATTCTGCCCAGATAAGCTATATCCAATTTTTTATCGCCACCTAGTGGCAAGAGGAATTCCTTTTCTTTTAGCATTGTCTTATATGAGATGTTATTAAATGTTATCTTTTTACATAGAACAAACCATCCGTAGTATTATTATTATTATTATTATTACTATCATTTAAATATTAATGTGATTATTATATTTACTACTGCTGATAGTATATCAACTTGACCTCATATAGCCAGCGCTGGTACCCATTCTTTTTTCTACTATTAAGTCGACCACTATTGGTTGACAGTGACTAGGTTGACACCTGAAATAGGTCAACGCGGTCATTAGGTCGACATGGAATAGGCTGACATGGAAAAGGTCAACATGAGTTTTTTATTTCTTTTTTTGTGTCGTTTTCTTCGTAAAGTGACTGGGAACCCCAGTTAGTGCACCGTATCCCCTCGAATGGCTCACTTCGCTCGGCATAGGTTACTACAGGTTGAGTATCCCATATCCAAATATTCCGAAATACGGAATATTCTGAAATACTAAATTTTTTGAGTGAGAGTGAGATAGTGAAACCTTTGTTTTCTGATGGCTCAATGTACACAAACTTTGTTTAATACACAAAGTTATTAAAAAATATTGTATTAAATGACCTTCAGGCTGTGTATAAGCTGTATATGTAACATAAATGAATTGTGTGTGTGTATGTATGTATACAAACTTTGTTTAATGCACAAAGGGGGTCATTCTGATCCGATCGTACGCTGCAGTTTTTCGCAGCGTAGCGATCGGGTCAGAACTGCGCATGTGCTGTCGCCGGAATGACCCCCAAAGTTATTAAAAGTATTGGCTAAAATTAACTTCAGGCTGTGTGTATAAGGTGTATATGAAACATAAATGGATTCTGTGTTCAGACTTGGGTCCCATCGCCATGATTTCTCATTATGGTATGCAATTATTCCAAAATACAGAAAAATCCGATATTCAAAATACTTCTGGTCCCAAGCATTTTGGATAAGGGATACTCAATCTGTATTACCAATCGTAGTCCATGTGGATCGTAAAGTTTGAAAAACTTTAAAAAAATGGAAAAACTCACATCGACCTTTTTTATGTGTTGAAATTTGCCATATTGACCCAGTAACCATGTCGACCTAATGCATGTTGACCAATGGGAAAAGATAGTGAATATATAGGAAGGTGGGAGAAAATATGGAACATTGGGTTAAATGTATGAAACAGTGATAAGAGTGGAGAAGTGAGCCAGTGGAGAAGTGTCCCATGGCAACCAATGAGCTGCTCTGTATACTTTTAAAGTATGCAAATTATCAGGGCCGGTGCTAGGGTGTTCGGTGCCCACCTGTGAACTATAAATGTGTGCCCTCCCTCCCATACCTTATCAAAGAGACACCACACGCCAGAGGCATGTGCCACAAAACAGGGGTGTGGTCTCACAAGGAAGGGGTGTGGTCACACAATAGTACCCCCCCAACAGTAGCAATCTTATTTACAATACACCACATGTAATGTGCTCCTGATTCACATTACACCAAATAGTAGTGTCCTTTATTCGCTTTACGTCACACAGTAGAGCCCCTTATTCATGTTACTTCAGACAGTAGTACCCCTTGTACACATTACACCACACAGTGGTAGAGTGCCCTACATAATGCCCATAGTAGAGTGCCCCTTATAAAAAATGCCAACAGCAATGCCACTTACATGTAATGCCCAGTTATACCGCTTACACATAATGCCCAGAGTAGTGCAGGTTACACATAATACCCACAGTAATGCCACTTATACACAATGCTCAGAATAGTGCTGCCTATGTAAAATGCTCACAGTAGTATCTCTTACACATGATGCCCACTGCCGCTTACACATGCCACAGTAATGCCACTTACACACCATGCCCAGAGTAGTGCCACCTACACACAATGTCCATAGTAATGCCCCTTACTCATGATGCCCACAGTAGTGCCACTTACACATAATGAGTCTCACCTACACTCCAATCACTGGTGAGGCAATGAATGACGGATGGGGTAATGGGACAGCATGGCAGGCAGAGCTGGCCCGTGACCGGTACCAATGGTGGGAAGGTGGCAGGCTGGATAAAGCACACAGGACACTGGAAGAGGGTGATGGCTGGATGGGGAAAGGGAGATGCTAGTGTGGGCCCATTACACACAAACACCCGCTCTCACTTGCCTCAACCCTGACTGCAGCAGGCCCCGCTCTCCATCTCCAAATACTTACACAGTTCCGCCATGCTTAGTCTGTATGTGCATCATTGTGCTTCCTCCCAGTCAGTATATGCATGAGTGTGCCCCCCCATTCTTTCCTAGTCTGTATACGCATGAGTATGCCGCCCTCTCTTCCTAGTTTGTATATGTATTAGTGTGCCCCCCTCCTAGTCTGTGTGTGCATTTAGTGTCTCCCCCCCCCCTCCTTTCCTAGTCTGTATATTTATTGGTGTACCCCCAATCCTAGTCTGTGTGTGCATCATTCTGTCTAGACTCCCCCATTCCCCCCTTCTCTATAATGTGCAGCCTGCCCCCTCCCCTAGTAGTTACCTGCTCTCCTCACTTGTTCCCCTGAGTCAGCAGCTCAGCTCCTCATCCACTCTCAGGGGGACATTTACTAAGCAGTGATAAGAGCGGAGAAGTGAGCCAGTGGAGAAGTTGCCCATGGCAACCAATCAGCACCGAAGTAACATCTATAATTTGCATACTATAAAATTATACAGAGCTGCTGATTGGTTTATGGGGAAATCTCTCCACTGGCTCACTTCTCCGCTCTTATCACTGCTTAGTAAATGTCCCCCTCAATCTCTGTCTGCAGCCACCGTTTCCTGCTCCTGTCTCTGTCACTACTGACCAGTAGTAACAGCAGCCACTAGCTCCTCTAGCTCTTCCTGTAAGGACCCGGACTTGCTGACTGGCCACAGGCATACTGTACTTGCAGCAGCTCCGTGATGCTGCTGCTGCTATTGGGAGCCGCGTCTGGGATGCAGCGGTGCTCTTCTCAGGCAACTCCCAGGTCTATATAGTGCGCTGCCGCCGCTGTGTTCCTGGTGCGCTTCCCTGAGCCTGCGCCACTGCCTGTCAAACAGTATGATAGGCGCAGGTTGTGGCAGCCGGCAGCAACGATGGCAGACTGGTGAGTGCGCCTCTCCTGGCCGGAGCCTACCTGCTTTGCATATCTTTGCTGAACGCCAGGCCTGCAAATTATAAATGTTACATCAATGCTGATTGGTTGCCATGGGCAACTTCTCCACTGGCTCACTTCTACACTTATCACTGCTTCATACATTTACCCCATTGAGAGAAAGAAGATAATTGGATAGACAGGTGGGAGAAGAGGTGAGAGAAGATAGTGGGCAGGGTTATGGGCCCTACAGACTCAGCGATGTGCCGCCGAGCTGCCCGACTGCCGATACGGCAGACGAGCGACCCGGCGGCGGGGGGGGGTAGTGACGGGGGGGGGAGTGAAGTTTCTTCACTCCCCCCGTCACCCGGCTCCGTAGACGTGCAGGCAAATATGGACGATCTCGACCATATTGGCCTACATGCACAGCGATGAACGAGCGCGGGGCCGCACATCATTCATCGCTGGTGCCTCCACACTGACAGATATGAACGGTATCTCGTTCATTAATGAACGAGATCGTTCATATCTTGCAGCGTGATCGCCCAGTGTGTAGGGCGCATGTGACTTAACTGAGGTACATTAAGGATCTCCAATCCGGAGAGGCACCAGGTAATCTCTAAATGAAAGTCATTAACCTTGTACAAATATTCCTTTTATTAAAATAGACAAAAGCATTAAAATTCAGTGCTAATCTCATGTAGTACTAGTCCAGTAACATTAACAACTGCTCCAAAAATACACATCCTATCAACCGAAATGAGAGACAAAATATATAAAAGTCTACGCTATACTTCTTTGACTCATGAGGTGGCTGGTGATCTTCCTGTTGTATTTTGTGAGAAATGGGGGAGGTGTGATCTGTGCTGTGTGGGTGAGGCCAAAGTCATGTGGGCGTGCACACCCTCTACACCAGGGGTGGAGAACCTCAGGCCCGCGGGCCGTATATGGCCCACAAAGCCGTTTGTTCCGGCCCACCCGCTAGTTTGGCAGCGAGACACTGTTAGTAGCTGCGCTCTCCTCCCTGCCCTATGTCCGGCAGCTGCGGGTAGGATCTCAAACCAGCCGCCGGTTCGTGAGCCAATCAAAGCTCATGGACCGGCAGCCAATCAGGAGCCGCCGCTGCCGGTCCGCGAGCTCTGATTGGCTCACAAACTGGCGGCTGGTTTGAAGTCCTACATGCCTCTGTAGCCTGACATAGCCACGCTCTCCTCCCTGCCATGACCTGACAGCTGAGACACGCCGCCGCCGGATGGACCTGCAGCAGCGGTGAGCGATCTGGCACTCTGGGGGCACTTGTATATCTGGCACTCTGGGGGCACTTGTATATCATCTGACACTCTGGAGGCACTTGTATATCATCTGGCACTCTGGGGGCACTTGTATATCATCTGATACTCTGGGGGCACTTGTATATCATCTGATACTCTGGGGGCACTTGTATATCTGGCACTCTGGGGGCACTTGTATATCATCTGGCACTGTGGGGGCACTTGTATATCATCTGACACTCTGGGGGCACTTGTATATCATCTGGCACTCTGGGGGCACTTGTATATCATCTGACACTCTGGGGGCACTTGTATATCATCTGGCACTCTGGGGGCACTTGTATATCATCTGACACTCTGGGGGCACTTGTATATCTAGCACTCTGGGGGCACTTGTATATCATCTGACACTCTGGGGGCACTTGTATATCTGGCACTCTGGGGGCACTTGTATATCTGGCACTCTGGGGGCACTTGTATATCTGGCACTCTGGGGGCACTTGTATATCATCTGGCACTCTGGGGGCACTTGTATATCTGGCACTCTGGGGGCACTTGTATATCATCTGACACTCTGGGGGCACTTGTATATCATCTGGCACTCTGGGGGCACTTGTATATCATCTGATACTCTGGGGGCACTTGTATATCATCTGATACTCTGGGGGCACTTGTATATCTGGCACTCTGGGGGCACTTGTATATCATCTGGCACTGTGGGGGCACTTGTATATCATCTGACACTCTGGGGGCACTTGTATATCATCTGGCACTCTGGGGGCACTTGTATATCATCTGATACTCTGGGGGCACTTGTATATCTGGCACTCTGGGGGCACTTGTATATCTGGCACTCTGGGGCAGTGGCGGATCTAGACAACTTTTAGGGGGGGGGCGGTTTAAGAATGATGACTCCTCCCCCTAATCATAGCCCCTCCCACTTAGTAATGCCCTTCCCGTTCGCTTCTAAAATTTACTATTGTTGCCATTACTAATAAAATGTTGCCAGTTAGTGGAGAGAACCCTGCGCACTGGTGATACAGACTGGCGAATCGCCATTCCTTCCATCAGGGGTGGTAGAGGATAAGACAGTAGGGCAATTTAAACATGCATGGGATAGACATAAGGATATTCTTACAAAGAAATAAGGATCAGATAAGGTTAGAGATAAAAAATAATGTAAAAAAAAAAAAAAAGGGGCAGACTAGATGGGCCAAGTGGTTCTTATCTGCCGACAAATTCTGTTTCTACAGCACACAGAATGAGCCGAAATTCACATTATAGCACACTGAATGAGCCGACATTCACATTATAGCACACTGTATGAGCTGAAATTCACATCATAGCACACTGAATGAGCCGAAATTCACATTGTAGCACACTGAATGAGCCGAAATTCACATTATAGCACACTGAATGAGCTAAAATTCACATTATAGCACACAGTATGATCCGAAATTCACATTGTAGCACACTGTATGAGCCGAAATTCACATTATAGCACACAGAATGAGCTAAAATTCACATTATAGCACACAGTATGATCCGAAATTCACATTATAGCACACTGAATGAGCCGAAATTCACATCATAGCACACAGAATGAGCTAAAATTCACATTATAGCACACAGTATGATCCGAAATTCACATTGTAGCACACTGTATGAGCCGAAATTCACATTATAGCACACAGAATGAGCTAAAATTCACATTATAGCACACAGTATGATCCGAAATTCACATTGTAGCACACTGAATGAGCCGAAATTTACATTGTAGCACACTGAATGATCCGAAATTCACATTATAGCACACTGAATGAGCCGAAATTTACATTGTAGCACACTGAATGTGCAGAAATTCACATTATAGCACACTGAATGAGCCGAAATGCACATTGTAGCACACTGAATGAGCCGAAATTCACATGATAGCACGCAGAATGAGGGAAAATTCACATTATAGCACACTGTATGAGGCAAAAATGACGTTATAGCACGCAGAATGAGACGAAATTGACATTATAGCACGCAGAATGAGACAAAATTCACATGATAGCACGCAGAATGAGGGAAAAATCACATTATAGCACACTGTATGAGGCAAAAATGACATGATAGCTCGCAGAATGAGGCAAAATTCACATGATAGCACGCAGAATGAGGGAAAAATCACATGGTAGCACGCAGAATGAGGGAAAAATCACATTATAGCACACTGTATGAGGCAAAAATGACGTTATAGCACGCAGAATGAGACGAAATTGACATTATAGCACGCAGAATGAGGCAAAATTCACATGATAGCACGCAGAATGAAGCAAAATTCACATGATAGCACGCAGAATGAAGCAAAATTCACATGATAGCACGCAGAATGAGGCAAAATTCACATGATAGCACGCAGAATGAGGGAAAAATCACATTATAGTACACTGTATGAGGCAAAAATGACATAGCACACAGAATGAGGCAAAATTCAGCCAAATAATGCAGGGAGAAGAGGGGGGGGGCGGGGGAGATAGAAATGGGAGACACACACACACACACACACACACACACACTCACACACACTCCCACCTCATAGATGGAGGCCGGGTCCCGCCGCGGTATTGGGAACGGGGTGCAGAGCGGTGCAGCGCGGCGGAGGACGAAGACAGAGAGAGAGCGTCCTGATGCGCGTACAGGAAGGAGGGGGCGTGGTCAGAACAGAGGTCGCTGTACGCACGTCAGGACGCTCCTCTCTCTCCTCGTACCCCGCCGCGCTGCACCGCTCTCCACCCCGTTCCCAATACCGCGCCGGGACCCGGCCTCCATCCCGGTGCCGGTATATGTAGGGGGGGCGTTCGCCCTAATCGTCCCCCGCTAAATCCGCCACTGCTCTGGGGGCACTTGTATATCATCTGGCACTCTGGGGGCACTTGTATATCATCTGGCACTCTGGGGGCACTTGTATATCATCTGACACTCTGGGGGCACTTGTATATCATCTGGCACTCTGGGGGCACTGGTATATCTGGCACTCTGGGGGCACTTGTATATCTGGCACTCTGGGGGCACTTGTATATCTGGCACTCTGGGGGCACTTGTATATCATCTGGCACTCTGGGGGCACTTGTATATCATCTGGCACTCTGGGGGCACTTGTATATCATCTGGCACTCTGGGGGCACTTGTATATCATCTGACACTCTGGGGGCACTTGTATATCATCTGGCACTCTGGGGGCACTTGTATATCTGGCACTCTGGGGGCACTTGTATATCATCTGGCACTATGGGGGCACTTGTATATCATCTGACACTCTGGGGGCACTTGTATATCATCTGGCACTCTGGGGGCATTTGTGGATCTGGCACTGTGGGGGCATTTGTGGATCTGGCACTGTGGGGGCAATTGTGGATCTGATACTGTGGGGGCATTTGTGGATCTGGCACTGTGGGGGCATTTGTGGATCTGGCACTGCACTATTGGGGGCATATGTGTATCACGTCCCATTTCAATTGGCCACACCCATTTATTTTGGCACAGTACCTCTAAGGGGCAGACCTACAGGGGGGCTAGGTAATTTTTTAAGTTGAGAATTTTTGTATGGCCCCCGAAGGATTTTATAAATATCCAAATGGCGCTTGGTAGAAAAAAGGTTCCCCAACCCTGCTCTACACTATCAGCTTCAATGTCTCCCTAAATATGTAAAAATATAAAAAAATTACATTTTTTTATGAGAAAAATAGAAATCCAATCTTAATAGTTATGATTTATGGACGACCATGTGGCCAGCTGGTGGCTAGTGATCATCATGCTGCCATGATGATGGGCCTATTTTTATGTGGAGGCCCGGAGCTGTAGCTCCATCTGCCCCATTTTTAATCTGGCCCTGCATTTGACGTTGCTTATCTTTATTTACTGTTGGCATATGTTTCTGGCTATGATATTCTATGGTACAAATGCTGTTTTTGTTCATGCTGTTATTTAATTGTCATTTTTCTTTGGACATTCTCTTCAGATTAAAGTGTGATTAATAAGTTCCACGACCACGGCAGGGACGGATCTAGACTTTTCTTTATGGGGGGCGGTTTACTGTTTAATCTTGACTCCTCCCTCTACAGTCCCAACTCCTCCCATCTGCAATCCTAACTCCACCTCCTCCTCTCAATTCTGAGTGAACTTTTTGAGTGAGACTGAGATAGAGCTTTGTGATTGTTCTATGTACATGTGACTGTGCTATGGGGTAATTGTATTTATTAGCCCTAGTACCCACACACCAGCAAGTGAGGGGCAAATGCTCTGTAACCCTTGCTCTCCTGGCTCCTCTGTGCTGCTGTGGTATAAGCTGCAGCACATCGTTCTGCCTCAGGCTGTCCCCGGAGAGCTCTCTTCTGTGGGCGTGGCTATGACTGTGTTAGGTGGGGGGGGGGGGGGCGGTCGCCCCCTTCGCCTACCCCCTAGATCCGGCCCTGCGACCACCACCTGCATCAAGTACAACAAAGATGTTTTTTTCAGAGACAACCTTCATTTTGTGATAGGCAGACTCTGTGGCGCTCCCCCCCCTCCCAAATCCCGATGCCCTAGGCAGCTGCCTAAAGGGGGCCGTGTCTGTTACCTGTTCCTGTGACCACGTGTATTGCTTTCTTGTACACTGACTGCAGCACCCGTACTATCATGAGATGGTTATGGGTCATAGGGTCGACATGTATTAGGTCGACCACTATTGGTGGACAGTGACTAGGTAGACACCTGAAATAGGTCGATACAGTCATTAGGTCGACATGAACAAGGTCGACATGGAAAAATAGTTGTTTTACTTTTTTTGGTGTCGTTTTCATCGTAAAGTGACGGGGAACCTCAATTAGTGCACCGTGTCCCCTCGCATTGGTTCGCTTCGTTCGTCTTGCTTCGGGCAAGGTGCCTTGCTCTGCTACCGCTGCGCTCAGCACAGGTTACTATTCCCAATTGTAGTCCACGTGGATTGTAAGTATGAAAAAGTTCAAAAAATGAAGGATTTTTTTTTGGTGAAAAACGCATGTCGACCTAGTAAATGTCGTCCTAGTGGCCATGTTGATCTAATGCATGTCGACCAATAGTGGTCGACCTAATGACTGCCGACCTAAGGGGGTAATTCCAAGTTGATCGCAGCAGGAATTCTGTTAGCAGTTGGGCAAAACCATGTGCACTGCAGGGGAGGCAGATATAACATTTGCAGAGAGAGTTAGATTTGGGTGGGTTATTTTGTTTCTGTGCAGGGTAAATACTGGCTGCTTTATTTTTACACTGCAAATTAGATTGCAGATTGAACACACCCCACCCAAATCTAACTCTCTCTGCACATGTTATATCTGTCCCCCCTGCAGTGCACATTGGCCCTCATTCCGAGTTGTTCGCTCGCAAGGCGATTTTAGCAGTATTGCACACGCTAAGCCGCCGCCTACTGGGAGTGAATCTTAGCTTCTTAAAATTGCGAACGAAAGATTCGCAATATTGCGATTACACATCTCGTAGCAGTTTCAGAGTAGCTTCAGACTTACTCGGCATCTGCGATCAGTTCAGTGCTTATCGTTCCTGGTTTGACGTCACAAACACACCCAGCGTTCGCCCAGACACTCCTCCGTTTCTCCAGCCACTCCCGCGTTTTTTCCGGAAACGGTAGCGTTTTTTTCCCACACGCCCATAAAACGGCCTGTTTCCGCCCAGTAACACCCATTTCCTGTCAATCACACTACGATCGCCTGAGCGAAGAAAAAGCGTGAGTAAAAATCCAAACTTCATAGCAAATTTACTTGGCGCAGTCGCAGTGCGGACATTGCGCATGCGCACTAAGCGGAAAAACGCTGCGATGCGAAGAAATTTTCCGAGCGAACGACTCGGAATGACCTCCATGGTTTTGCCCAACTGCTAAAAAATTTCCTGCTGCGATCAACTTGGAATTACCCCCTAAGTGTGGTCAACCTATTGACCATATCCCCATGAGATGACGGAAGATCACTGGCTGCAGTCTATGTTTTGTGGGATGTGTGAATCACTTGATCATTGAACTCCCATATTGCGGAATTATTCAGCTCCCCCAGTCAGCTGCCCTATAAAGAGTTGCTGAGTGATAGACGTTAATCTGCACAGTTCATTACTTCATTTCTGGCCCTTTAACTGACTGCAGGCAGAAAGACAACTCTTAATTATAGGCCAGCAAATTAAATAAGAACAAGGCCAATTATCTCATCCCATCACTCCCTTTAGCTGCAGAGGCCTTTAACCTATCTAGACAGTAGTATGGGTTTGACATCCCTCCTGTGACTGAGCCTAGCTACCGGTTAGAGCACATGACTATAATCATTGCCAGGGCGGTAATCGTTGCATTGTTACGCAGGGCTGGGAGAATTGTAATGAGCCAGGCACCAAATCACACTCTACCTCTGACACCGCAATAAAGCCGTCGCCCATTAAACTCCCCCCACACACACAACCTGAAATGTCAGTTCCCCATACTGCAAATCAATCTGAGATGATAATGCTTGTTATTAAGATTGACAAGTGCTCTGCAATTGACACATTTCCTAGGTGAAAAATATACAGTGTCACCTGCATCCTTCTAATGGCGAGTCCTGAACAGAAAGAAATGAATCATTTTGTGCAGTAAAAATGGCAATTAAAAAAACATATATATAATGTTAGGAGGGCTCTGGCCATAATGCTGGATATGGGGTCTGAACGGGTGTTTACACCCCAACTTTCCCAGAGGACCAGGCGTACTTTCCTTGTAAGTACTCTGGTTCTGTGTGGATAAACACTTCCAAATCGCTGATTGGCTTATGAATTAATAATAGCATTCTCTGTGTAATAGCTCATATTGTAATTATAAGCGGTATTCGTAGCTCTGTGTGTGAGATAAAGTACAGTGTTTTCAATATAAGACTAGGGAGCAGTGATGTGTTAATGATGTAATAAGTGTAGGGAGCAGTGACATGTATATGATGTAATAAGTGTAGGGAACAGTGACATGTATATGACATAATAAGAATAGAGAACCATGTGTATATGATGTGATTAGAATGGGAAGCGCTGACACCCTATATTTATAAAACTACATGTATGTATGTATATATATTCATGTGTGTGTGTGTGTGTGTGTGTGTGTGTGTGTGTATATATATTTTTTTTTAATCACACATTTCTTAGCAGTCATACCCAGGATTAAAACCCATGACCTGTTATACCGAGGGAAGACACCTTACTGATAGAGCTATTTGCAAGATTGCAGATTCTAACTACATGAACTACAGTATATGAAGCTGCTACATAGAATTGTCAGTTCAAAACCATTGCAACTAGGCAGATCTATGTAGTGTACAGCCACACAGCACACAGATCTGCTCGCTCACTCACTCACTCACTCACTCACTCACTCACTCACAATGCTGATTATTTTACAAGTGTCATACCCAGGGTTAGAACCCACAACCTATTACACTGGAAACATGCAACTTACTGATGGAGCTATTTGCTCCTGTATAGGAAGCCTGAGAATTCTAACTGTGTGCAAATAGCTGCATCAGTGAGGTGCCTGCTTCCAGTGTAATATCCTGGGTATGACAGTTGTAAAATGTGTATCTGTAATAAAGAGGGTGTGACTTGTAAGGTGTAGGGAGGAAGAGATAGCGACGGCTATCAATTAATTTAATTGAATGGCGTTACTGAACAAACGGAACGGGGGGACAGGTGCCCCCCTACAAAGCAGGAGCCCAGTGGCAGCCGACTTTGTTGCCTCCCACAGTTACGCCTCTGGTTATATGATTTAGGGGGTCATTCCGAGTTGATCGTAACGATCATTCACACTGACTTGCGGGGGGATGCCCAGCACAGGGTTAGTCCACCCCCCCCCCCCCCCCCCCCCACCCCCCACAGAAGTCATCATCATCTTCTGTGACTGACCTCTCCACTTTATGTGTATTGATTTTATACCCCAGTCACTTTATATCAAGTCCTGCCCCAGAGATCCCAGCCCTGATGAAGCACACCCTCACCCATCTCACCCCACCCCAGCATTATTTGGTTTTTCTTTTACTTTAACATGATATAATCATGTTAAACGTCTCTAATATTATTGCTGCAGCTGCTCTGCTGCCAATCTGCACACTGCGAGAATGAGACAGACGTTGCCTCATGATGTCACCGCTTATCAATCCCGGCCTGCCATAAAATGGGGAGGCGGGGCAAATTATTCCAGCACATCTATTAAATGGGTGACATGGTGCACAGTGAGATGTGCACCGGACATTTTTCGGGTTTTGTGTTTTGGTTTAGGATTCGGTTCCGCGGCCGTGTTTTGGATTCGGACGCATTTTGGCAAAACCTCCCTGAAAATTTTTTGTCGGATTCGGGTGTGTTTCGGATTCGGGTGTTTTTTTTTCCAAAAAACCCTCAAAAACAGCTGGTGACAGAATCATATGCAGTGACAGTAGACGACATGTCAGTAATCGTTGGCAGGTCCTTCAGTCCGGACCAGATGTCAGAACTCGCTCCAGACTGCCCTGCATCAGCGCCAGTGGGTGGGCTCGGAATTCTTAGCCTTTTCCTCGCAGCCCCAGTTGCGGGAGAATGTGAAGGAGGAGCTGTTGACGGGTCACGTTCCGCTTGACTTGACAATTTTCTCACCAGCAGGTCTTTGAACCTCTGCAGACTTGTGTCTGCCGGAAAGAGAGATACAACGTAGGTTTTAAATCTAGGATCGAGCACTTTGGCCAAAATGTAGTGCTCTGATTTTAACAGATTGACCACCCGTGAATCCTGGTTAAGCGAATTAAGGGCCCCGTCCACAAGTCCCACATGCCTAACGGAATCGCTCCATTTTAGTTCCTCCTTCAATCTCTCCAGTTGCTTCTGCAAAAGCCTGATGAGGGGAATGACCTTACTGGCAGTGTCTGAACTGACTTCACGTGTGGCAAGTTCAAAGGGTTGCAGAACCTTGCACAATGTTGAAATCATTCTCCACTGCGCTTGAGTCAGGTGCATTCCCCCTCCTTTGCCTATATCGTAGGTAGCTGTATAGGCTTGAATGGCCTTTTGCTGCTCCTCCATCCTCTGAAGCATATAGAGGGTTGAATTCCACCTCGTTACCACCTCTTGTTTCAGCTGATGGCGGGGCAGGTTCAGGAGTGTTTGCTGGTGCTCCAGTCTTCGGCACGCGGTGGATGAATGCCGAAAGAGGCCCGCAATTCTTCGGGCCACCGACAGCATCTCTTGCACGCCCCTGCCGTTTTAAAAAAAAATCTGCACCACCAAATTCAATGTATGTGCAAAACATGGGACATGCTGGAATTTGCCCACATGTAATGCACGCACAATATTGGTGGCGTTGTCCGATGTCACAAATCCCCAGGAGAGTCCAATTGGGGTAAGCCATTCTGCGATGATGTTCCTCAGTTTCCGTAAGAGGTTGTCAGCTGTGTGCCTCTTATGAAAAGCGGTGATACAAAGCGTAGCCTGCCTAGGAACGAGTTGGCGTTTGCGAGATGCTGTTACTGGTACCGCCGCTGCTGTTCTTGCTGCGGGAGGCAATACATCTACCCAGTGGGCTGTCACAGTCATATAGTCCTGAGTCTGCCCTGCTCCACTTGTCCACATGTCTGTGGTTAAGTGGAAATTGGGTACAACTGCATTTTTTAGGACACTGGTGACTCTTTTTCTGAGGTCTGTGTACATTCTCGGTATCGCCTGCCTAGAGAAATGGAACCTAGATGGTATTTGGTACCGGGGACACAGTACCTCAAGCAATTCTCTAATTCCCTGTGAATTAACGGTGGATACCGGACACACGTTTAACACCACCGCAGCTGCCAAGACCTGAGTTATCCGCTTTGCAGCAGGATGACTGCTGTGATATTTCATCTTCCTCGCAAAGGACTGTTGGACAGTCATTTGCTTACTGGAAGTAGTACAAGTGTCTTCTGACTTCCCCTCTGGGATGACGATCGACTCCCAGCAGCAACAACAGCAGCGCCAGCAGCAGTAGGCGTTACACTCAAGGATGCATCGGAGGAATCCCAGGGAGGAGAGGACTCGTCAGACTTGGCAGTGACATGGCCTGCAGGACTATTGGCTTTCCTGTCTAAGGAGGAAATTGACACTGAGGGAGTTGGTGGTGTGGTTTGCAGGAGCTTGGTTACAAGAGGAAGGGATTTAGTTGTCAGTGGACTGCTTCCGCTGTCACCCAAAGTTTTTGAACTTGTCAATGACTTCTGATGAATGCGCTCCAGGTGACGTATATGGGAGGATGTTCCTAGGTGGTTAACGTCCTTACCCCTACTTATTACAGCTTGACAAAGGCAACACACGGCTTGACACCTGTTGTCCGCATTTCTGTTAAAATAATTCCACACCGAAGAGGTGATATTTTTTGTATTTTGACCAGGCATGTCAATGGCCATATTCGTCCCACAGACAACAGGTGTCTCCCCGGGTGCCTGACTTAAACAAACCACCTCACCATCAGAATCCTCCTTGTCAATTTCCTCCTCAGCGCCAGCAACACCCATATCCTCATCCTGGTGTACTTCAACAGTGACATCTTCAACTTGACTATCAGGAACTGGACTGCGGGTGCTCCTTCCAGCACTTGCAGGGGGCGTGCAAATGGTGGAAGGCGCCACATCTTCCCGTCCAGTGTTGGGAAGGTCAGGCATCGCAACCGACACAATTGGACTCTCCTTGGGGATTTGTGATTTAGAAGAACGCACGGTTCTTTGCTGTGCTTTTGCCAGCTTAAGTCTTTTCATTTTTCTAGCGAGAGGATGAGTGCTTCCATCCTCATGTGAAGCTGACCCACTAGTCATGAGGAACATAGGAGGGGGCCTCTGCCGTTCCTTGCCACTCCGTGTCGTAAATGGCATATTGGCAAGTTTACGCTTCTCCTCAGACGCTTTTTATTTTGATTTTTGGGTCATTTTACTGAACTTTTGTGTTTTGGATTTTACATGCTCTCCACTATGACATTGGGCATCGGCCTTGGCAGACGACGTTGATGGCATTTCATCGTCTCGGCCATGACTAGTGGCAGCAGCTTCAGCAAGAGGTGGAAGTGGATCTTGATCTTTCCCTATTTTACCCTCCACATTTTTGTTCTCCATTTTTTAATGTGTGGAATTATATGCCAGTAATATATCAACAGCAATGGCCTACTGTACACAACTATATACTGTTGGGTCACCAAAATGCTGCACTGTAATACTATATATATACTGCTCACAAAAATGCCGCACAGATATGGAATGGATACTTCCACTCAGTGACACAGAGCTGCAAGATACAGCAATGGCCTACTGTACACAACTATATACTGTTGGGTCACCAAAATGCTGCACTGTAATACTATATATACTGCTCACAAAAATGCTGCACAGATATGGAATGGATACGTGCACTCAGTGACACAGAGCTGCAAGATACAGCAATGGTCTACTGTACACAACTATATACTGTTGGGTCACCAAAATGCTGCACTGTAATACTATATATACTGCTCACAAAAATGCCGCACAGATATGGAATGGATACATGCACTCAGTGACACAGAGCTGCAAGATACAGCAATGGCCTACTGTACACAACTATATACTGTTGGGTCACCAAAATGCTGCACTGTAATACTATATATACTGCTCACAAAAATGGCGCACAGATATGGAATGGATACGTGCACTCAGTGACTCAGAGCTGCAAGATACAGCAATGGACTACTGTACTGTACTACTTTTATGCTGGTGGTCCCCAGTCCCCACAATAAAGCACACTGAGCACAGATATTTGCAGCACACTGAGCACAGATATGGAGCGTTTTCAGGCAGAGAACGTAGATATTTTCAGCACACTGAGCACAGATTATTTGCAGCACACTGAGCACAGATATTTGCAGCACACTGAGCACAGATTACGGAGCTTTTCAGGGAGAGAACACTGCCACGCCCTCTCCGTTCAATCTCCAATGCATGAGTGAAAATGGCGGCGACACGTGGCTCCTTATATAGAATACGAATCTCGCGAGAATCCGACAGCGGGATGATGACGTTCGGGCGCGTTCTGGTTAACCGAGCAAGGCGGGAGGATCCGTGTAAAATAGGTGAAGTTCGGGGGGAGGGGGGGGGGGTCGGATCCCGAGGAACCGAACCCGCTCATCTCTAATATAAATATATATATATATATGTCTATATATATGTCTATATATATAATAAGAATAGAGCACTGATGTGTATATGGTATAATAAGAAAGGAAACCAGTGATACAGTATATGGTATAATAAGAATAGGAAGCAGTGATATAGTATATGGTATAATAAGAAAAGGAAGCAGTGATACAGTACTGTATGTGGTGTAATAAGAATAGGAAGCAATGATACAGTATATGATGTATAAGAATAGGAAGCAGTGATACAGTATAATAAGAATAGGAATCAGTGATACAGTATATGGTAAATAAGAATGGGAAGCAGTGATACAGTATATGATGTAATAAGAATAGGAAGCAGTGATACAGTATATGGTGTAATAAGAATAGAGCAGTGATATGTATATGGTATAATAAGTATAGGAATCAGTGATACAGTATATGATGTATAAGACACTATATGTATATGATGTAATAAGAATAGGAAGCAGTAATATGTGTATATGATGTAATAAAAGTATGGAAAGGTGATGTATATATGATGTAATTAGAATAGGAAGCAGTGATACAGTATATGTATATGATGTAATAAGAATAGGAAGCAGTGATATGTGTATATGATGTAATAAGAGTATGGAGAGGTGATGTGTATGTGATGTAATAAGAATAGGAAGCAGTGATATGTGTTGTGTATGTGATGTAATAAGAGTAGGGAGAGGTGATGTGTATGTGATGTAATAAGAATAGGAAGCAGTGATACAGTATATGATGTAATAAGAGTAGGGAGAGGTGATGTGTATGTGATGTAATAAGAATAGGAAGCAGTTATACGTGTATATGATGTAATAAGAGTAGGGAGAGGTGATGTGTATGTGATGTAATAAGAATAGGAAGCAGTGATATGTGTATGTGATGTAATAAGAGTAGGGAGAGGTGGTGTGTATGTGATGTAATAAGAATAGGAAGCAGTGATATGTGTATATGATGTAATAAGAGTAGGGAGAGGTGATGTGTATGTGATGTAATAAGAATAGGAAGCAGTGATATGTGTATGTGATGTAATAAGAGTATGGAGAGGTGATGTGTATGTGATGTAATAAGAATAGGAAGCAGTGATATGTGTATGTGATGTAATAAGAGTATGGAGAGGTGATGTGTATATGATGTAATAAGAATAGGAAGCAGTGATATGTGTATATGATGTAAGAAGAGTAGGGAGAGGTGATGTGTATGTGATGTAATAAGAATAGGAAGCAGTGATATGTGTATGTGATGTAATAAGAGTATGGAGAGGTGATGTGTATATGATGTAATAAGAATAGGAAGCAGTGATATGTGTATATGATGTAATAAGAGTAGGGAGAGGTGATGTGTATGTGATGTAATAAGAATAGGAAGCAGTGATATGTGTATGTGATGTAATAAGAGTATGGAGAGGTGATGTGTATATGATGTAATAAGAATAGGAAGCAGTGATATGTGTATATGATGTAATAAGAGTATGGAGAGGTGATGTAATAAGAATAGGAAGCAGTGATATGTGTATGTGATGTAATAAGAGTATGGAGAGGTGATGTGTATGTGATGTAATAAGAATAGGAAGCAGTGATATGTGTATATGATGTAATAAGAGTATGGAGAGGTGATGTGTATGTGATGTAATAAGAATAGGAAGCAGTGATATGTGTATGTGATGTAATAAGAGTATGGAAAGGTGATGTGTATGTGATGTAATAAGAATAGGAAGCAGTGATATGTGTATATGATGTAATAAGAGTATGGAGAGGTGATGTGTATGTGATGTAATAAGAATAGGAAGCAGTGATATGTGTATGTGATGTAATAAGAGTATGGAAAGGTGATGTGTATGTGATGTAATAAGAATAGGAAGCAGTGATATGTGTATGTGTGATGTAATAAGAGTATGGAGAGGTGATGTGTAAATAAGAATAGATAGTAGTAATATGTGTATATGATGTAATAAGAGTATGGAGAGGTGATGTGTATATGATGTAATAAGAATAGGAAGCAGTAATATGTGTATATGATGTAATAAGAGTATGGAAAGGTGATGTATATATGATGTAATTAGAATAGGAAGCAGTGATATGTGTATATGATGTAATAAGAGTAGGGAGAGGTGATGTGTATGTGATGTAATAAGAATAGGAAGCAGTGATATGTGTATGTGTGATGTAATAAGAGTATGGAGAGGTGATGTGTAAATAAGAATAGGAAGCAGTGATATGTGTATATGATGTAATAAGAGTATGGAGAGGTGATGTGTATATGATGTAATAAGAATAGGAAGCAGTAATATGTGTATATGATGTAATAAGAGTATGGAAAGGTGATGTATATATGATGTAATTAGAATAGGAAGCAGTGATACAGTATATGTATGTGATGTAATAAGAATAGGAAGCAGTGATATGTGCATATGATGTAATAAGAGTATGGAGAGGTGATGTGTATATGATGTAATAAGAATAGGAAGCAGTGATATATGTATGTGATGTAATAAGAGTAGGGAGAGGTGATGTGTATGTGATGTAATTAGAATAGGAAGCAGTGATACAGTATATGTATGTGATGTAATAAGAATAGGAAGCAGTGATATGTGTATATGATGTAATAAGAGTATGGAGAGGTGATGTGTATATGATGTAATAAGAATAGGAAGCAGTGATATATGTATGTGATGTAATAAGAGTAGGGAGAGGTGATGTGTACAGTATATGATGTAATAAGTGCAGGTAGCTGTCACACTAGCATATAATGTAATAAGAGTAGGGAGCTGTGGTATATATTTGATGTATTAAATAGAACTATTCTCTAATAAAATTCATACACTGATCATTTTGGACCATAAAGAATATATTTTATTTCTCGCCATTAGGACAGCTTTTGGCAGACACTTAGCCCACATGCTCATGTCACATATATTTTCGCAGTTCCCAGAATAAAGAGTTTGTTTTTGTTGTTCTTTTGTTAATCATTTCTTTCATTAGATTTGGTTCATTAATATTTCATTTGAAGTATCTTTCATGCATTGTAATGGGAATTACAGAAGTAAATTTAATCTGTGTTCCCACTGCAGAGCCTGACATACAACATCACATTCAGAGTGTTTCTAAGTAAACAATTTACTTTGATGTAGTGCTGATATGACAGTGTGTAATGTGCAACCAGATGATGCATCGAAAATATGAGGGTAAAAACTTCTGTGATATAAGCAGTAAGCAGAAAAAGAGGGGGTGGGGGTGGGGGGCTGGATTGCACATCATATTACTAAAGATATCGAGAGGTGCTATCATGCTGAGGCTTCTAATACTATGCTGGAGGAAGAGAGATGCAGATGCACACTCCCAGCACTAAGAATACTGATAGAAAAAGCAGTAAGCACCCAGGAATGTTCCGAAAAGGAGAAACACAGCAACAAGAGTACAAATACAAGTAATGCACAGGTAGGAACCATCTGATGTTTATAAATGATACAACAAGCCGGAGAAAAGGCTTCTGGGTTAATGTCCCAGGGGAGCAATGATATTGTGCAACAGCAATCTTCAATAGAAAACTCAAGTAAAGATGTAAACATTTGTATCAAGACCATACAAAAGGGCTTGAGATTGCCCAAAGAATAAAAAAAAGGGGCAGACTAGATGGGCCAATTGGTTCTTATACCGTCAAATTCTATGTTTTATGACTGCAAACATAATTTAAATAATGTGTGTGTATATATATATATATATATATATATATATATATACACATATATATGTAAGAACCAATGGTTTCCTGAGGACGGCTTTCCAGCCGAAACATGTTAAAATAAACAAGATTTTTCTTCACTGCAACTGATAGTCTCCTGAGTGCCGCCTGTTACCATTGCATGCTTATATATATATACTAGGCGCTTCATCGCGCCCTACGGGCGCTCTTCACACCGTCGAAAGGGGCTACGCCCCCTTAACCCCTGCACGCCTTGCTGGGGTTCAATATTTGTATGAGTATTACCTGCATTCCTAGGTTTGTTAGTGGTTAAATATTACACGACGAAAGGGCTTCAGATGGTGAAGGGGGTGTAGGCCCTTGCGACGGCGTTAACGGTGCCTGCAGGGCACGATGTACAGAATGTAGCGGGGGGCGCGGATGAGGCAGGGAGTATGTAGATGCTGCGGGTGGAGGGGGGGGCGGTGGATGCAGGTTGGGGGGGTGCAGGACCTATAACTATGTGATTGTATGTGTAACAATATATAGGACACGGATAAGGATGTATGTGATATAGACATACCGGCATGAAGAGGTAAATGGTGTCATTAGACACAGAGGGGAGTGCTGGTACAATGAGGAACAGAGGCAGCTGTGTCCTGTCTCTACACCATACCATCCTTCAGGTGTAGCAACACGGACATGTTGCGCACGCAATGTCTCCACGCGGCCACAGGTGCACCAGTCCCATCTGCATGCGCTATGTGCGCGCCCCCCTCAGGTGCAGTAGGAGAAGGGGGCGCAGGCTGGAGCTGCTCCCAGGGCCAATGGCCATGGGCAGCGCGATCATCTGCTTGGTGCTGGGCTTGCGCCCTGCGCTTGCTGAGTGAGGGATAGGGAGGAGGCGGCAGAGCGGAGCATCACCAATATACCGGTAACTACGGTGAGCACCGCAGGGGGTTACGGCTCCTGTCCTCCTGGTGAGGGTTTGTCAGGGAGGTATCAAGGAGCCGGTGGTATGGACCCTGTATGGGACGCAGGGGGGTAGGGAGGGGACACAGAGACGCAGGGCCATAGGGAGGGGATACAGAGACGCGGGGAGGTAGGAAGGGGATTGAGAGACGCAGAGCGGTAGGGAGGGGATAGAGAGACGCGGGGCGGTAAGAAGGGGATACAGAGACGCAGGGCAGTAGGGAGGGGATACAGAGACGCTAGGCGGTAGGGAGGGGATACAGAGACGGGGGGCGGTAGGGAGGGGATACAGAGACGCGGGGCGGTAGGGAGGGGATAGAGAGAGGCGGGGCGGTAGGGAGGGGATACAGAGATGCAGGGCGGTAGGGAGGGGATAGAAAGACGCAGGGTGGTAGGGAGGGGACAGAGAGACGCGGTAGGGAGTGGACAGAGAGACGCGGGGCGGTAGGGAGTGAATACAGAGATGTGGGGCGGTAGGGAGGGGACAGAGAGACGCGGGGCGGTAGGGAGGGGACAGAGAGACGCAGAGCGGTAGGGAGGGGACAGAGAGACGCAGAGCGGTAGGGAGGGGACAGAGAGACGCGGGCGGTAGGGATGGGAAAGAGAGGCGGGGCGGTAGGGAGGGGACAGACAGATGCGGGCGGTAGGGAGGGGACAGAGAGACGCGGGCGGTAGGGAGGGGACATAGAGAGGCGGGCGGTAGGGAGGGGACAGAGAGACGCGGTAGGGAGGGGACTGAGAGACGCGGTAGGGAGGGGATAGAGAGACGCAGAGTGGTAGGGAGGGGATAGAGAGACGCGGGCGGTAGGGAGGGGATAGAGAGACGTGGGGCGGTAGGGAGGGGATACAGAGACGCAGGGCGGTAGGGAGGGGATAGAGAGACACAGGGCGGTAGGGAGGGGATAGAGAGACGCGGGGCGGTAGGGAGGGGATACAGAGACGCAGGGCGGTAGGGAGGGGATACAGAGACGCAGGGCGGTAGGGAGGGGATAGAGAGACGCAGGGCAGTAGGGAGGGGATAGAGAGAAGCGGGGCGGTAGGGAGGGGATACAGAGATGCAGGGCGATAGGCTGGGGATACAGAGGTGTAGGGAGGAGGGGATACAGAGACATGGGGCGGTAGGGAGGGGATACAGAGACGCAGGGCGGTAGGGAGGGGATACAGAGACGCGGGCGGTAGGGAGGGGATAGAGAGATGCAGGGCGGTAGGGAGGGGATAGAGAGAAGCGGGGCGGTAGGCTGGGGATACAGAGGTGTAGGGAGGAGGGGATACAGAGACATGGTGCGATAGGGAGGGGATACAGAGACATGGGGCGGTAGGGAGGGGATACAGAGACATGGGGCAGTAGGGAGGGGATAAAGAGACGTGGGGCGGTAGGGAGGGGAAAGAGAGACGCGGGGCGGTAGGGAGGGGAAAGAGAGACGCGGGGCGTTAGGGAGGGGATAGAGAGACGCGGGGTGGTAGGGTGGGGATACAGTGGCGTAGGAGGAGGGGATACAGAGACATGGGGCGGTAGGGAGGGGATACAGAGACGCGGGGCGGTAGGGAGGGGAGAGACACGGGGCGTTAGGGAGGGGATAGAGAGACGCGGGGTGGTAGGAAGGGGATAGAGAGACGCGGGGCAGTAGGGAGGGGATAGAGGGACGCGGGGCGGTAGGGAGGGGACAGAGACGCGGGGCCTAGGGAGGAGGGGAAACAGACGTAGGGCGGTAGGAAATGGATACTGAGACGTGGGGCGGTAGGGAGGGGACAGAGAGACGCGGGGCGGTAGGGAGGGGACAGAGAGGTGGGGCGGTAGGGAGGGGACAGAGAGACGCGGGGCGGTAGAGAGGGGAAAGAGAGACGCGGGGCGGTAGGGAGGGGAAAGAGAGACGCGGGGCGTTAGGGAGGGGATAGAGAGACGCGGGGTGGGTAGGGTGGGGATACAGAGGCGTAGGAGGAGGGGATACAGAGACATGGGGCGGTAGGGAGGGGATACAGAGACATGGGGCGGTTGGGAGGGGATACAGAGACGCGGGGCGGTAGGGAGGGGAAAGAGAGACGCGGGGCGGTAGGGAGGGGAAAGAGATATGCGGGGCGTTAGGGAGGGGATAGAGAGACGCGGGGTGGTAGGGAGGGGATAGAGAGACGCGGGGCAGTAGGGAGGGGATAGAGGGACGCGGGGCGGTAGGGAGGGGACAGAGACGCGGGGCCTAGGGAGGAGGGGAAACAGACATAGGGCGGTAGGAAGTGGATACTGAGACGTGGGGCGGTAGGGAGGGGACAGAGAGACGCGGGGCGGTAGGGAGGGGACAGAGAGGTGGGGCGGTAGGGAGGGGACAGAGAGACGCGGGGCGGTAGAGAGGGGAAAGAGAGACGCGGGGCGGTAGGGAGGGTAAAGAGAGACGCGGGGTGGTAGAGTGGGGATACAGAGGCGTAGGAGGAGGGGATACAGAGACATGGGGCGGTAGGGAGGGGATACAGAGACATGGGGCGGTTGGGAGGGGATACAGAGACGCGGGGCGGTAGGGAGGGGAAAGAGAGATGCGGGGCGGTAGGGAGGGGAAAGAGAGATGCGGGGCGTTAGGGAGGGGATAGAGAGACGCGGGGTGGTAGGGTGGGGATACAGAGGCATAGGAGGAGGGGATACAGAGACATGGGGCGGTAGGGAGGGGATACAGAGACATGGGGCGGTAGGGAGGGGATACAGAGATGCGGGGCGGTAGGGAGGGGAAAGAGAGACGCGGGGCGGTAGGGAGGGGAAGAGAGACGCGAGGCGTTAGGGAGGGGATAGAGAGACGCGGGGCGGTAGGGAGGGGATAGAGGGACGCGGGGCGGTAGGGAGGGGACAGAGGCGCGGGTCATAGGGAGGAGGGGAAACAGACGTAGGGCGGTAGGAAGTGGATACTGAGACGTGGGGCGGTATGGAGCGGACAGAGAGACGCGGGGCGGTAGGGAGGGGACAGAGAGGTGGGGCGGTAGGGAGGGGACCTTCTGACGTACCTAGGGGAGGAGACCCGTTACCAGGGGGAGGAGCTGCGGCCGAACAAGGTACCCGAAAAGTACCCTCGCGGGCTTGCTTCGCTCGCCACGCTTCGGGCACGGTGGCTCGCTCCGCTTCGCTCGCCACCTAATTACTAAAGGTAATAGTTGGTGGTGTGGATACTAGACCAACTGTACCGCTGGCGTAGCTCCTCCCCCTTGTGTCGTGGCTCCTCCCCCTGACGGAAAAGGTCCCTTAGGCCACTTGGATCTAGCCTCTACCGTCACCAGGTGTGGGAGAGCAGTCTGTACTATGACATTTCCTCCCCCGCGCACGGCGAAACGGGGGCGTGGCCTAAAGTAAAAGGGGGCGTGGCCTCGTGGGTATGTTCTCTCTCGCTCCGGGGGTGTTTCCAGGTTGCCTGTAGATGCTGGCAGCCCCCGGAGACTGGAGTGTGTGTGCCGGCTGTGTGACAGGAGGCGAGTGCTGCAGGAGATGACGTCACTGCAGCACTCGCCTCCTGTCACAGCAGGAGAGCGGACAGCTGGATGTGTGCGGAGGAGGCGGCGGGTGTGTGTACACGGCGCAGGGAGGGCTATGAAAGCCTTCTCCTGCGCCACCCGTCCCTCCTAATGTGTATGCCGGGGGCAGCAGCTGTTGTTGTTCGGCCGGCGCCGTGGCCGGGGAGTCAGAGTTGCTGGGGGGGGGGGAGGGGTGTGAGATGGTCAGGCAGCAGGAGCAGAGACTTGCTGCACATGTGGTGGGTGGGCTCTGTGACTCCGCCCACCGCTGTGACTCCGCCCAGCGTTACGGCCAGGCACAGAATCACAGACTTGGGCTAATATATAGGAGATATATATATATATATATATATATATATATATATAGCAAATAACAGGAAGCGGCACTCAGAGACTTGGTAAATCGTGCAAAATAAATCAGCAAAGCTTGAATGTGCCATCACATCAGCGTTTCGGGTTTTCCCCCTTCATCAGGATAACAACAAATGATAAAGACACAAAATTTATACATTACCCCCACCAATCAAACCATTCCAGCATTCCCGCCAACGTCCCGGGGACCCGCCGTCACTCCCCCCTATACGCCAGCGGCGTCTCTGAGCGCGTGTGGTGCTGCGTCTCCATAGCAACTTCCCCGGCGGCCAGTGTGGTGTGCCGCGTCACTTACACCTCCGGCAGGAGCCGTGAGTGAGGGGGGAGTGACGGCGGGTTCCCTGGGACGTTGGCGGGAATGCTGGAATGGTTTGATTGGTGGGGGTAATGTATAAATTTTGTGTCTATATCATTTGTTGTTATCCTGATGAAGGGGGAAAACCCCGAAACGTTGATGTGATGGTACATTCAAGCTTTGCTGCTTTATTTTGCACGATTTACCAAGTCTCTGAGTGCCGCTTCCTGTTATTTGCTGCATGTGCAGGGGCGCTGACCCCTTTAAGAAGGCACCAGAGCCACTACGACAATTTACATTTGGAGTGCCGATCTTCTCTATGGACATCTATTTTCTGTGTGAGCCCTGGATCAGGTAGCACGGTAACATCAAGGCAACCAGTGTTTTTTTTACATTCATTACTTTCATAAGGAGTTTCAGTATTTTTTGCACATTTTCACTGTCTATATGCACTTTATTTGCACTAGCACTTTGTATTTGGACACTATTGCACTTTACATAATTTGCTGCTGCATTAGAGGCTTTTCTGGTTGGAGGACATTGATTTAACCCGGTTGCAACTTTGCCTGTGGACCTATTATTTGCTTATTTTGCACTATGGAGCAAGGGGATTTTACGTCCTATGTGTTGCAGTGCGACAATTCCGATACCTTTAGCTATTCGGACATTGAGGCAGAAAACATCTTACACAAAGAGACTGCATTTGATGTGGTGACAGTAGATTCTAATGAGGAATTGTTCCAGGAATGGTACAAACTTAGGAAACGTGACCTGGACTTTACCTTCAATGGACGTACTCTATCTGACTATTTTCGCTCCAAATTAATTCCCCGTGGTTTTAGAATACATAATATGCCCACCATTGGCCGCAATAGTATTCCCTTTTGCAAAAGATGGATCTCCATTTTAAATAAGTGTACTATGGACCTGATTTTATTGGTAATTGAAGAATCCACAAGGGAATGCGTTGCAACCAAAGAAAAATTGGCTGCATTTGAGGTTGCTCACAAGAAAAGATTAGAGAAAGATAAGACTGATAATTGGGTGGAAAAACTTGAGACCAAGATGCAGGCCTATCAAATGGAATTAATTAAATTGAAAAAAAACAAAAATTGCTGAAGGTCCAACAGGATTATGAGTTACACCGGGGGTATTCCTGCCTGGGTTCCAATAATGAACAGAGGGGCCCAACACGGCAACCGTATTATAGACGTTGGCAATTTTCCAGAAATACAGTGAGTTCGGCCAGTGAAACAGATGAACGTTCTTCAACTGCTTCCAAATCACGATAATCTAATTCCCCTTTAGGCGTGAACACTCGGGCTGATCGAACCGCCCGAAAAGGACATACACAAGGAGGGGTGGCCAACAAAGGCGGCAAGCATGCACAGAAGCCGCCCAAAGGGAAAAAGAACAAATTTTTAATCTATCTTCATGCACCTTAACGTCTGCCGAAATTGGGGTTCTGTGCAAGGGTTTGTCGTTTGTACCCACAAACCAGCCGGATAAATTCCATAATAAGATTGAGAACTTTAAATTACAACGTACTCTTAAACGCAAGGAATACCATGATAAAAAAGTGGACACTTTTCCATCTGAAGTATTGCCCCAACAATTACGCAAACTTGGACCAAGATCCCAGTTTGAACCTATCACGACTAACCCATCTATTAAGACTTCCTGCCGTATGGTGGACTCTATGCCATGTCCTTCCCCTAATAAGATTCACCCTAATCTATCTAAGGATGAACGTTTAGCACTTAAGTCATTAGGAGAAAGACAAGATATTGTTATACGTGGTGCAGATAAGAGGGGTTCAATTGTCGTGGTTGGTATTGATATTATCACACTGAATGTTTGCGGTTGCTTAATGACAATGAAACTTACTGTTTACTTGATCATGATCCAACGGATCTGTATAAGAATGAGTTGGACCATATTTTGGACAATGCGGTTAGCGATGGTGTCATTTCTAGTGGTGTTTGTAGTAAATTGAAGACTGAGTTTCCTAGAGTACCAATTTTGTACACAATCCTAAAATTCATAAGCATCCACAGAGACCTCCAGGCCTATAGACACTATAGACCTCCAGGCCTATAGTGTCTGCCAGGGGGTCTCTGTGTGAGCCGGTTTCAGTCTTTTTGGATTTGTTCATACAACCCTGCATTCAAAGTACTTTTTCTTACCTCAAGGATTCTACTATGCTGTTTAGACATTTGGCAGATTTACAGACTATCCCTGTGTCTGTCACCATGGTGACACTTGATGTCTCCAGCCTCTACACGTGCATTCCTCACCGTGCTGGTGTGGAGGCTGTGAGGCATCTTTTGGTTAATAACCATCTATATACGGGGCCTGATATAGAATTATTTTTGACTTTACTCATGTTCACTCTCACGCACAACTATTTTTTGTTTGACGGACGCTTTTACCGTCTGAAAACTGGTTGTGCTATGGGGTCGGCAGTGGCTCCGTCACTTGCCAACTCATACATGTGGGAGGTAGAACGTGAATTTTTTTTTGAGAATGCCAGTATAGCTGAGTGGATGTTTGTGTATTATAGATACATAGACGACCTTCTGGTATTTTGGGATGGTGATTTACAAGTGTTGTTGACACATGTCGATAATCACAATGTGTCGCCTAGTCCGATTAAACTTTCTTATACTGCTAGTTCCACTGAAATTAACTATTTGGACAATAACATTTTGATTGTCCAACAACAAATACAGACAACACTGTATACGAAGCCTACTGATAGAAATAGCCTCTTCAGACACAATAGTTTTCATCCCCGTTCCACTGTTAGAGGTCTCCCATACTCTCAATATTTGAGGGTATGTAGGACCACCAGTGATCCAGAGGATACAGTAAGACAGTTGGAGCTTATGACGAAACAATTTTTGGATAAGGGTTACCCTACTCAAGAGTTAGAAAAAGCTAAGGTTAAAGCTTTAGGCCATACACGACAGACACTTCTATCTGAGACTAGTATAAAACATAATAGGAAATCATTACAGAACACTATTCCGTGGATTACTGAATACCTTATGCAGAGTGAAGAGAAAAAGTAGTTAGTTAAATCATGGTGGCCTCTGGTGGCATCTGACTCAGGTCTGAACAGCCTGCATGGCACTCGTTTGTTGGCAGGCCATTCCAGGAGTAGGAACATTAAGGACATCATAGTCCGGACAGATATTACTGGGTTTGGACAAACTAAAAAATCTAATTTTTTTGACCAGAAAGAATGGCTGCTACCGATGTCTGGGGTGTACCACTTGTGGGTACCTCCAGACCGGTGACACCATTGTTCATGCCCAGTCTGGAAAAAGATTTAAAATTAGATGGCCTCTCACCTGTTCTTCAAAATTCGTTGTCTATGTGCTGTTTTGCTTCAGTTGTAGGCAAGACTGTATGCCAGTTTAAAGAGAGGATGGCACAGCATAGGGCGGCCATTAGAGCCGCACTTCTATCTGGACATAGCGAACAACCGGTGGCACACCATTTTGTCCGTTGAGGACATGGCGTTGCCACCATACGGTATAAGATCATTGATCATGTGCCTCAATCATTGCGGAGAGGAGATAGACACAATTACAACTGGAAGCCCATTGGATTTTCCGTCTTGATACATTGGCGCCCAAGGGTCTGAATGAGACCATGGGCCTCAATTGTTTTCTGTGATCATGCTGGATTGTTTCTTAGTGTTGAGGTTTGTGATGTGTTAAATATCTGCAGGATCTAGTATAGGACTGGGGGGCATGTTTTGGTTTAACAACACTGATCAATATTATGGTGGCTTATCTGTTTACAATGGTTTAGCTTACTGATAACCTATAACTTATATTCATTCATTTAATACGCTGTGTGATCCCGCTGTTGGAAAAATGTCAGACGCTATATGTCGAATGAGAATACTCTACTCTATTTTTATTACTCTACTCTATTTTTATTTCTTTATTCCTACTTATTACTTTTTTGTTGTTCTTTTATAAAATATGTTGCAGCAGCCATGCACTGTGGTGCTTATAGTTTATATTATTTACATATTGCTGTAATTTGTTTACGTGGATGCCTGGCACCGGCCGTGTTTAGGATGCCGCTGACGCGATTAGTTGGTTTTATGTTATCAACCTGTACTGCTTTTTATGTTGTAACACCCGCTGCGGGTTTCCGTGGCAACGCCAGCGGCGTCTCTGAGCGCGTGTGGTGCCGCGTCTCCATAGCAACTTCCCCGGCGGCCAGTGTGGTGTGCCGCGTCACTTCCGCCTCCGGCAGGAGCCGTGAGTGAGGGGGGAGTGACGGCGGGTCCCCGGGACTTTGGCGGGAATGCTGGAATGATTTGATTGGTGGGGGCAATGTATAAATTTTGTGTCTTTATCATTTGTTGTTATCCTGATGAAGGGGGAAAACCCCGAAACGTTGATGTGATGGTACATTAAAGCTTTCCTGCTTTATTTTGCACGATTTACCAAGTCTCTGAGTTCTGCTTCCTGTTATTTGCTGCATGTGCAGCGGCGCTGACCCCTTTAAGAAGGCACCAGAGCCACTACGACAATTTACGTTTGGAGTGCCAGATCTTCTCTATGGATAGATATATATATATATATATATATATATATATATATAGTCACGCTAATCAATTACATAGTATACTATCAATGTGAGGGATCAGTGTGCAGTCAGCCAATCTGTGGTGGCTGCCAGCCGTTGTCATCATCATCCTCAGTGCATATTTTGCACTGGTGGTAGCGCACCTGCAAGTGATATGCCTTATTGTAGGGGCATATACGTCTTTGTTGTGGACTGCATGGGACACTTTTTTGCGTGAGCACGCCATTACTGTACCCGTCCCCTCTATCAGGCATCCGGCCCTTCTAATGGTAAGGCGCAAACTGCAGCAGACTCTACGCAGGAGTGGATGTGTAAGAATTTTTGGGTCATATGTGCTGTTCAAAAACAATGTGCAATTTGTTAACAAAAATATTTTAAAAAAAAACACTTAAATCCAACTCTACAGCCAAACATACATTCAGTCACACAGTCTGCATCTACAGACAGGGGCACCCAGGGGGGTGTTACTGATCACCTGCACCTGGGCTTGTTGGATAGGCCCAAATCCCTCACACACACATTTTTTTACCTGTCAGTGGCAGCAGCCTTATCTTTTGTCTGATAATTCATATAAATGTGATGACTGAAAGGAGAATGTTTTTATATAGTTCCTTCAACAGGCCCATCTCCCATCTTACATTGCATCTAAGCTGTTGGGGAAATTGTTACACTAGCACTTTGGGTAAGTAGGGAAAAGCGGAATTTGGAGAAGGGTGACGCTTCCTAGATGAGAATTTTTCATATTTTACTCTTGTTTTTATAACTGATGAGTAAAGCTCCAAACGTCTAAATATTAAGCAAGCGCGGCAACGAGTTTTCTCATCAAATCATTTTTATGATGCAGAAAGACGCCTGACTTAGACCATTTCAGTTTTCTTGTTGTATTTGTCTGATTGTGTCAGGGAAATTAAAGGCATTTGGCAGAGGCCTATAATTACTACAGAAGATTATAATTAAATGGTTATAAATAAAACTAAAAACCCATCCTCATATTTGCAAGGAAGCAAATAAATGAAGATTGTACTGTAAATATTGGTAAATTGTATTATGAAAATTTGTCATTACACAGTTGAGTGGGTTTTAACCATGAAGCATCGCGTTCCCTTGTGAGAGTTTGCAAACCGGGAAGCCAGGCACGCTCACTGACAATTAGATGGCTTGTAAATCATTGTTGCTCATTTTCCTCCCGTCTTCTGCTGGGACGGCAGCACTTGGTAATGCTGAGACGCAACCTGTAACAGACTGCGACCCGTCCTCTGCTTTCACACTCCTTTGTCCTGGGTAGAATAGGGACTGTTACAGAATGATTGATTATGTCTTATTTGCTGCTGTTTTCAGCACTCTATTACCTAAATTCAAGTGAATATTCCACACTACCAGGCATATTTATCAATATTATTTTTACTAAAATAATGTGAAAAAGTAGATCGCATTTCCCATGATTGTAAAGTGAAATGCAATCTGCCTGAATTTACAAAAAAAAATTGTAAAAAAAACACCGGAGGGAGCCCTGTGATAATAACGCTATATCCAGATAGCATTATGCAGGCTTCCCACAGGTTCCCCAACTCCTGCACAGCCTTTTCTGCGTGCTGGCAGTGAAGGCTGAGCTTGAATTTGGCCCCTGTGATCAGCCATAGACCACAGATTGATCACTGTGTAAAAACAGGTCCCAAAAAATACCCTGAGCAGTTTGGCGAGATGATTCACAGGGACAAAGCTTTCTCACCAGCTCTGTCCCTGCACACAGTGCTTGATACATTCCTGCACTGTATTCAATTATCGCATTGCAGATGCGGATTGTGGTATGTGCCTAAGTCATAATATTACAGGTGAGTGGTTTAGTTTCGTTAAACACCAAACACACCCAAACTTTGGGGATCCGTGCAGGGCTTGGATCCATTTTGGGGAACCAAGTGGACCGAGTTCCAAGTCAGGTCTTCCCTCAAGTTCGAAACTCAAATTTAAAAAAACAAATCTGGGGCTTTGGATTGCATGTAAGTCCCTCCATCGTGATTTCAGGTGACACTTCACTCAGGAGAGTGTATGGTGATGTGGGCAAAATTGACTGGAAATTAATGTTATTGATGTTAATAATACTATTGGAACAAAAACTGCTCCAAGTTACATGATTACAGCTGTTTTTATAGATTTTTAAAGAAACCCAGATCCTAACCGGAACCCAAAACACTTGAGGGTAGCGCTACAAAACCAAAACACAACGATGATTTAGAGCCAAAACCAAAACTCGAGGGTCTGTGCAGTCGCACGTCTCTACATAATGGCCCTCATTCCAAGTTGTTCGCTCGCTAGCTGCTTTTAGCAGCATTGCACACGCTAAGCCGCCGCCCTCTGGGAGTGTATCTTTGCTTAGCAGAATTGCGAACGAAAGATTAGCAGAATTGCGAATAGAAATTTCTTAGCAATTTCTCAGTAGCTCGAGACTTACTCCTACACTGCGATCAGTTCAGTCAGTTTCGTTCCTGGTTTGACGTCACAAACACACCCAGCGTTCGCCCAGCCACTCCCCCGTTTCTCCAGACACTCCCGCGTTTTTCCCTGACATGCCTGCATTTTTCCGCACACTCCCAGAAAACGGTCAGTTTCCGCCCAGAAACACCCACTTCCTGTCAATCACACTACGATCAGCAGAACGATGAAAAAACCTTGTTAGGCCGTGAGTAAAATACCAAACGTTTGTGCAAATTTACTTGGCGCACTGCGAACATTGCGCACGCACAGTTTGCGACTAATCGCTCCATAGCGAAAACAAATAACGAGCTAACAACTCGGAATGACCCCCAATATACAGTAACTACTACAGGTTTGGTATATTACGTTGAAATTCATCATATTTATATGCATAAATGTCGACTTGGGAATGTCCACATAGTCCCTTTGTCGACACTGAATATGATAACACGTTCATAATGTCAACAAAGACCGTATTGACATTCAGCATGTCGACGCTGATGAAATTTGGACATGGTGAGCATGTCGGTACTGTATTTTATTGTGAGTCTATCCATAACCCTGACCGTAACCCAGCGGTCACAAGCAAATACACTAAAGGCGGCCATCTTGGTTAGGGAAGGAAGTTTCCCTTGAGAAGCCATTTTGTTGGAGACCGTGCAGGAGCACACTCCACTTCTTCCAGATAAAACTGCCAAACTCGTCGGCATTGAAAGTGGTTATTTAAATGCCGGTTGGGATGCGTCACAAGGGAGTCTGCAGCCGAGCACCTACCGCCAGGCCCTGCAGTAACCAAACAACTCTATTACCAAACACTAACGTGTCCTGATAATTTCGAACAAGCCAGTCAGATCTCAGCTCTCCCGTCTCCACACTACATGCACTTACTTTTAAAGTAGAAAAAAAAAATTGTTTCCAAGGTTACTTGCAAATATCTGTATTTTGATTCAGCAGTTGCATCATGAGCGGACGACACATTGTGGGAAAGATAAGGACACAACAGGGAAAAACTTCATACACATACTGTAGCTGGGAGAGTGCTGTTTTACTGTACCTGCATCACCGTGCTTGGGGATTAGTGTGGAGAATAACACGTAAACCCTTTCATCAAGGTTGCTTCGAGATTAATAGGAATGCTACTAATGCGCCATTGTCCCAGCATCATACACCGTCCGCACACCCTGGATTCCACTTTTATTGTTAATTAGAGGTCTGGCGACAATCAAAGCACAGACATTGTAGAATATCGCAATTATTCCATATGGGTACCTTATTGTTTTCTGCTCTTGAAATAATATTTCTAGGGCATGATGACAATTGATTTAATGGCATCTTGATCTTGTGTCTCTGTCGGTGACCAATACTGAGCCACAACCCTGTACGCGGTGAGGCATCTGTGCTAACCGGTCCCCGGAATCCGCAGATCACATGATACAGCTCTCAGCATAAGTGCGTATGAAGGCAGTGTATACAGTATAATGCAGATTGATAGTGGCATTGTGGGATAATACAATATTTGAATATAACAATTTTCTTAGAATAATAAGTGATTGATAAACGCACGAGAAGAGCTATTGAGTCACACGGCTGTGAAATGATAACTCGGTGCATGCTGTGGTGCCTCCAGAAACGGTATATGCCAGTTATCTCTGGCGGCTATGGAGAGGATTCGTTTTCTGTAGTGATCAACAGCGACCTCTGCAGGCCAGAACAGGCACTAACCCCCCACCAGGTGAGATGTTTTGCGATTAGGTCAGAACTTTTGTATGGAGCCGCCCATATATCAGCATTCTCTTGGTTGTTAGCTGGAGGAGAACGCAGTAGGAATATTTCAGTGGTGCTCGGCAGGATATAGGGGATCATTCCGAGTTGATCGCTAGAGAAAAATGTTTGCAGTGCAACGATTAAGTGAAAAAGCGGCACCTCTGCGCATGCGTATGCTGCGCAGTGCGCACGCGCGACGTACTTTCACAACAGCCGATGTAATTTTACACAAGATGTGGTGCCGCTTTTCAGTCGCAATGTCAGCCGCAGAGTGATTGACAGGAAGTGGGCGTTTCTGGGTGGCAACTGACCGTTTTCAGGGAGTGTTCGAAAAAACGCAGGCGTGCCAGGAAAAATGCAGGCGTGGCTGGCCGAACGCAGGGCGTGTTCGTGACGTCAAAACAGGAACTGAACAGTCTGAAGTGATCGCAAGCGCTGAGTAGGTCTGCAGCTACTCTGAAACTGCACAAAATTATTTTTGTCGCCGCTCTGCGATCCTTTCGTTCGCACTTCTGCTAAGCTAAAATACACTCCCAGTGGGAGGCGGCATAGCGTTTGCACGGCTGCTAAAAACATCTAGCGAACGATCAACTCGGAATGACCCCCATTGTTAGAGACAGCCGTGAGATTAAAAGATTTGAGTATGAGTAGAGATTGCGAGTTGAATTTCTAAGTAAATGAAACAAACAGTAATTGGGCTTACAAGGTAGGTGTATTTTGTATATTTTGTCGACATTCAAGCTTGGCATGTCAACATTGGCTACGTCGATACTGATGAAATGTCAGTATGATTAGAATGGCAACGACACTTTCCTAGTGGTCTAGCGGTGACTTACCTGGTTCGGTGGTCAACTCACAGTGACTTCTCTCTCACCCTGTGGCAGTTCTGGCAGTGAGTATCCCTAACCCCTATCCCTCCCCCTAGTGCCTAAACCTCCTCTCCCATATCCTGCCTCTACCCCTCCCCATAGTGTCTAAACCTCCTCTCCCATATCCTGCCTCTACCCCTCCCCATAGTGTCTAAACCTCCTCTCCCATATCCTGCCTCTACTCCTCCCCATAGTGCCTAAACCTCCTCTCCCATATCCTGCCTCTATCCCTCCCCATAGTGTCTAACCCTCCTCTCCCATATCCTGCCTCTACCCCTCCCCATAGTGTCTAACCCTCCTCTCCCATATCCTGCCTCTACCCCTCCCCATAGTGTCTAAACCTCCTCTCCCATATCCTGCCTCTACCCCTCCCCATAGTGTCTAACCCTCCTCTCCCATATCCTGCCTCTACCCCTCCCCATAGTGTCTAAACCTTCTCTCCCATATCCTGCCTCTACCCCTCCCCATAGTGTCTAAACCTCCTCTCCCATATCCTGCCTCTACCCCTCCCCCTAGTGTCTAAACCTCCTCTCCCATATCCTGCCTCTACCCCTCCCCATAGTGTCTAAACCTCCTCTCCCATATCCTGCCTCTACCCCTCCCCATAGTGTCTAAACCTCCTCTCCCATATCCTGCCTCTACCCCTCCCCATAGTGTCTAAACCTCCTCTCCCATATCCTGCCTCTGCCCCTCCCCCTAGTGTCTAAACCTCCTCTCCCATATCCTGCCTCTACCCCTCCCCCTAGTGTCTAAACCTCCTCTCCCATATCCTGCCTCTACCCCTCCCCATAGTGTCTAAACCTCCTCTCCCATATCCTGCCTCTACCCCTCCCCATAGTGTCTAGCCCTAACCCTCCCATCCCGCAGCCTAATTCTAACCTCCCATACCACAGCCCAGCCTTAACCCTCCCCACCCACAGCCTAACCCTCCCCCTAGTGCCTAAACCTCCTCTCCCATATCCTGCCTCTACCCCTCCCCACTAGTGTCTAAACCTCCTCTCCCATATCCTGCCTCTACCCCTCCCCATAGTGTCTAAACCTCCTCTCCCATATCCTGCCTCTACCCCTCCCCATAGTGTCTAAACCTCCTCTCCCATATCCTGCCTCTACCCCTCCCCATAGTGTCTAAACCTCCTCTCCCATATCCTGCCTCTACTCCTCCCCATAGTGCCTAAACCTCCTCTCCCATATCCTGCCTCTATCCCTCCCCATAGTGTCTAACCCTCCTCTCCCATATCCTGCCTCTACCCCTCCCCATAGTGTCTAACCCTCCTCTCCCATATCCTGCCTCTACCCCTCCCCATAGTGTCTAAACCTCCTCTCCCATATCCTGCCTCTACCCCTCCCCATAGTGTCTAACCCTCCTCTCCCATATCCTGCCTCTACCCCTCCCCATAGTGTCTAAACCTTCTCTCCCATATCCTGCCTCTACCCCTCCCCATAGTGTCTAAACCTCCTCTCCCATATCCTGCCTCTACCCCTCCCCCTAGTGTCTAAACCTCCTCTCCCATATCCTGCCTCTACCCCTCCCCATAGTGTCTAAACCTCCTCTCCCATATCCTGCCTCTACCCCTCCCCATAGTGTCTAAACCTCCTCTACCATATCCTGCCTCTACCCCTCCCCATAGTGTCTAAACCTCCTCTCCCATATCCTGCCTCTGCCCCTCCCCCTAGTGTCTAAACCTCCTCTCCCATATCCTGCCTCTACCCCTCCCCCTAGTGTCTAAACCTCCTCTCCCATATCCTGCCTCTACCCCTCCCCATAGTGTCTAAACCTCCTCTCCCATATCCTGCCTCTACCCCTCCCCATAGTGTCTAGCCCTAACCCTCCCATCCCGCAGCCTAATTCTAACCTCCCATACCACAGCCCAGCCTTAACCCTCCCCACCCACAGCCTAACCCTCCCCCTAGTGCCTAAACCTCCTCTCCCATATCCTGCCTCTACCCCTCCCCACTAGTGTCTAAACCTCCTCTCCCATATCCTGCCTCTACCCCTCCCCATAGTGTCTAAACCTCCTCTCCCATATCCTGCCTCTACCCCTCCCCATAGTGTCTAAACCTCCTCTCCCATATCCTGCCTCTACCCCTCCCCATAGTGTCTAGCCCTAACCCTCCCATACCACAGCCCAGCCTTAACCCTCCCCTCCCACAGCCTAACCCTAACCCTCCCCCTAGTGCCTAAACCTCCTCTCCCATAGCCAACCTCTAACCATCCTCATAGTGTCCAACCCTAATCCACCCATCCCGCAGCCTTATTCTAACCTCCCATACCACAGCCCAGCCTTAACCCTCCCCTCCCACAGCCTAACCCTAACCCTCCCCCTAGTGCCTAAACCTCCTTTCCCATAGCCAACCTCTAACCATCCTCATAGTGTCCAACCCTAATCCACCCATCCCGCAGCCTAATTCTAACCTCCCATACCACAGCCCAGCCTTAACACTCCCCTCCCACAGCCTAACCCTCCCCCTAGTGTCTAAACCTCCTCTCCCATATCCTGCCTCTACCCCTCCCCATAGTGTCTAAACCTCCTCTCCCATATCCTGCCTCTACCCCTCCCCATAGTGTCTAAACCTCCTCTCCCATATCCTGCCTCTGCCCCTCCCCCTAGTGTCTAAACCTCCTCTCCCATATCCTGCCTCTACCCCTCCCCCTAGTGTCTAAACCTCCTCTCCCATATCCTGCCTCTACCCCTCCCCATAGTGTCTAAACCTCCTCTCCCATATCCTGCCTCTACCCCTCCCCATAGTGTCTAGCCCGAACCCTCCCATCCCGCAGCCTAATTCTAACCTCCCATACCACAGCCCAGCCTTAACCCTCCCCACCCACAGCCTAACCCTCCCCCTAGTGCCTAAACCTCCTCTCCCATATCCTGCCTCTACCCCTCCCCACTAGTGTCTAAACCTCCTCTCCCATATCCTGCCTCTACCCCTCCCCATAGTGTCTAAACCTCCTCTCCCATATCCTGCCTCTACCCCTCCCCATAGTGTCTAAACCTCCTCTCCCATATCCTGCCTCTACCCCTCCCCATAGTGTCTAAACCTCCTCTCCCATATCCTGCCTCTACCCCTCCCCATAGTGTCTAGCCCTAACCCTCCCATACCACAGCCCAGCCTTAACCCTCCCCTCCCACAGCCTAACCCTCCCCCTAGTGCCTAAACCTCCTCTCCCATAGCCAACCTCTAACCATCCTCGGTGTCCAACCCTAATCCTCCCATCCCGCAGCCTAATTCTAACCTCCCATACCACAGCCCAGCCTTAACCCTCCCCTCCCACACCCTAACCCTAACCCTCCCCCTAGTGCCTAAACCTCCTCTCCCATAGCCAACCTCTAACCATCCTCAGTGTCCAACCCTAATCCACCCATCCCGCAGCCTAATTCTAACCTCCCATACCACAGCCCAGCCTTAACCCTCCCCTCCCACAGCCTAACCCTAACCCTCCCCCTAGTGCCTAAACCTCCTCTCCCATATCCTGCCTCTACCCCTCCCCATAGTGTCTAGCCCTAATCCTCCCATCCCGCAGCCTAATTCTAACCTCCCATACCACAGCCCAGCCTTAACCCTCCCCCAGGGCCGGTGCAAGGTTTCTCTTCACCCTAGGCAAAACTTCTGCCTTCTGCCCCTTCCCCCTACCGACCCTTCAGATGAAAGGCATGCTGCTCTCCCCCCCTTCCCCCTACTCTGTTAATTGTCTGCTGTTCTATCCCCCCCAAAATCTGTGTTCATGCTGTTGCTCATCCCCCCAGACTGTGTGCATGCCTGCTCCATATCTCCCCCCCCCCCCCCCCCACCACCACACTGCTGCTCTCGCTCTCTTTCCTTATCAATGCAGAGAATGCACTGTGCAGCCACCTTACCTGCAGGCTGCAGTGCAGAGTTGGAACTGAGTAGTCTGTGAAAGAGCCAGGAATGAAGAGCAGTGCTCCATGTCACCCCCAGCAAGGACTCCAGGAGCTGTCACAGTTACTGCCTGTGCCGGGTGGAGGTGTAGCTGGAGGCTGCAATACGGGAGCTTAGCAGTCACGGCTACTGTAAAATACGCATTCGGGGGGATTGCAGTGGCTGTGAAAGGTAGGACTAGGCTACCTTTTTAGGCAGCTGTAGCAGGCCACCCCCTCAGGTCCCGGCGCCCCTAGGCAGCTGCCTAAAGCTGCCTAGTGGAAGCTCCGGCCCTGCCCTCCCCTCCCACAGCCTAACCCTAACCTTCCCCCTAGTGCCTAAACCTCCTCTCCCATAGCCAACCTCTAACCATCCTTATAGTGTCTAAACCTAATCCTCCCATCCCGCAGCCTTATTCTAACCTCCCATACCACAGCCCAGCCTTAACCCTCCCCTCCCACACCCTAACCCTCCTCCTAGTGCCTAAACCTCCTCTCCCATAGCCAACCTCTAACCATCCTCATAGTGTCCAACCCTAATCCTCCCATCCCGCAGCCTAATTCTAATCTCCCATACCACAGCCCAGCCTTAACCCTCCCCTCCCACAGCCTAACCCTCCCCCTAGTGCCTAAACCTCTCCCATATCCTGCCTCTACCCCTCCCCATAGTGTCTAGCCCTAATCCTCCCATCCCGCAGCCTAATTCTAAACTCCCATACCACAGCCCAGCCTAACCCTCCCCTCCCACAGCCTAACCCTCCCCCTAGTGCCTAAACCTCCTCTCCCATAGCCTACCTCTAACCATCCTCATAGTGTCCAACCCTAATCCTCCCAACCCACACCCTCCAGCAGCCTAACCCTTCCCCTAGTGCCTAACCCTCTCCTCCTGTAGCCTAACTCTCCTAGTGCGTAACACTAACCCTCCCGTAGCCTAACCCTAATCCTCCTCCTAGTGTCTAACCCTAACCCTCCCTTCCCGTAGCCTAACTCTAACCATCCCCCTAGTACTGTACCTAACCCTCCAGTAGCCTAACTCTAACCCTCACCCTATTGACTAACCCTGACACTCCCCTCCCGTAGGCTAATCCTCCCCCTAGTGACTAACCCTGATACTCTCCTCCCGTAGCCTAATCCTCCCCCTAGTGACTAACCTGACACTCCCCTCCCGTAGCCTCATCCTCACCCTAGTGACTAACCCTGGCACTACCCTCCCGTAGCCTAATCCTCACCCTATTGACTAACCCTGACACTCCCCTCCCGTAGCCTCATCCTCACCCTAGTGACTAACCCTGACACTCCCCTCCCGTAGCCTCATCCTCACCCTAGTGACTAACCCTGACACTCCCCTCCCATAGCCTCACCCTAGTGACTAACCCTGACACTCCCCTCCCGTAGCCTCATCCTCACCCTAGTGACTAACCCTGACACTCCACTCCCATAGCCTCACCCTAGTGACTAACCCTGACACTCCCCTCCCGTAGCCTCATCCTCACCCTAGTGACTAACCCTGACACTCCCCTCCCATAGCCTCACCCTAGTGACTAACCCTGACACTCCCCTCCCGTAGCCTCATCCTCACCCTAGTGACTAACCCTGACACTCCCCTCTCGTAGCCTCATCCTCACCCTAGTGACTAACCCTGACACTCCCCTCCCATAGCCTCACCCTAGTGACTAACCCTGACACTCCCCTCCCGTAGCCTCTTCCTCACCCTAGTGACTAACCCTGACACTCCCCTCCCATAGCCTCACCCTCACCCTAGTGACTAACACTGACACTCCCCTCCCGTAGCCTCATCCTCACCCTAGTGACTAACCCTGACACTCCCCTCCCGTAGCCTCATCCTCACCCTAGTGACTAACCCTGACACTCCTCTCCCGTAGCCTCATCCTCACCCTAGTGACTAACACTGACACTCTCCTCCCGTAGCCTCATCCTCACCCTAGTGACTAACCCTGACACTCCCCTCCCATAGCCTCACCCTAGTGACTAACCCTGACACTCCTCTCCCGTAGCCTCATCCTCACCCTAGTGACTAACCCTGACACTCCCCTCCCATAGCCTCACCCTAGTGACTAACCCTGACACTCCCCTCCCATAGCCTCACCCTAGTGACTAACCCTGACACTCCCCTCCCGTAGCCTCATCCTCACCCTAGTGACTAACCCTGACACTACTCTCCCGTAGCCTCATCCTCACCCTAGTGACTAACACTGACACTCTCCTCCCGTAGCCTCACCCTAGTGACTAACCCTGACACTCCCCTCCCGTAGCCTAGCCCTACCCCTCTAGTCCGTGCAGAATGTTAGTTCACATACCCACATTTCACATATCAACATTGAACTTTTCCATGTCTGCAGAATGTCGACATGTTCACAATGTAGGTATTTCAACAATGTTGACATAACAGTTATTGTTGTGTTGGCAATATGATTACCGACATTATAAATGAAGACAGATTGCTGCATCTTATGGGGGTCAAGTAGGTATCAGAAGAACCCAGTGTGGATTGTAGGTGTTGGGGGGCCATAGTGAGCGTGTCTCCCCAGCGGTCATGCAGGAAACATCTTGATGTGCAGCGTGGACACTGGGATAGTCATCTAATTTACAGCAGCCAGTAGTTACCCTGCACGGAAACAATATAACCCACCCAAATCTAACTCTCTCTGCACATGTTACATCTGCCCCAGTGCAACATGGTTTTTTAACCCATTAATATGCTTTTTTGGTTTGCTAACAAACCTGAATAACTCCCTAGACCTGCTGTGCTATGAAAGGTTTCACTTACAGGATCACACTGGGACTTGCTTACAGTTACTGAAATGTCCCTGAATGTGAATTTGTCTATAATGAGTGAAATGTGTTGCATCACGTCTATCTTATTTATACACAACCTGTTCCGTTATCACCACCTGTTCCAGAATGATCTGCTGCATTCAAACATTCTGCCATTTCTTGTTGGTCTCAAGAGGGTGAAGGCATTTATCCATCACCAGCTGAGTCCCGGTCAGAAACACATTGGCCCTCATTCCGAGTTGATCACACCAAGCAACTTTTTGCTGCTTGTGCGCTCAACTAATCTCCACCTATGGGGGAGTGTATTTTAGCATAGCAGAGCTGCGATCGCTTGTTCCCCTTCGTGGAGAGGACCTTTGCTGTGCGGTGCGTGATGACGTCATCGCGCACCGCACATCATTTCAGTCTGTACAGGGGGCGTAAATGACCACGCTTCCTGTACGAAGCCACGCCCCCTATTGTCGCACGGGGCGCACAGAGCCCCAGAACCGGCCCTGAATGTATGCAAACTTCTCAAGGGAATTTTAGAGAAATGTTCTCCAGCAAAATCCACTACAGTATAATTAAACTATTTGCAAAAGTTATGACTAAAACATTAAAACACTAAAAGGTGGCTTTAAAGCAACTCCAATTTTAAATAAGCGGGACATGTACTAAGCAGTGATAAAAGTGGAAAAGTGAGCCAGTGGAGAAGTTGCCCCGTGGCAACCAATCAGCATTGATGTAACATTTATAATTTGCATACTATAAAAGTATACAGAGCAACTGATTGGTCGGATTATTAAGATCGCCCCAAGGGTGCATGCGCCTGCACTTTCAGTGGGAAGGCCGCAGAAAATGCATTCGCCTCTGCCTGCCAATCAGGGGGGCGGCAACGCTCTGTTTCAAGGGCGGAGACGGAGTGTTGCGGGGGGTGGTGCGTTGCGAACGGGGGCATGTCAGAAGCGCGATCGCGGCGGCTGCGTGACGTCACACGCAGCCGCTGTGATCGGGAACATGGCGGCTGGCCTCCTGCCGGCAGGAGGCATCCTCTATTTTTGCTAGCAAGCAGAAATTTTGATGCATTCGCAATTTCTGCTTGTTGAAAGGGGGAGGGGGCAGGCAGCATGCTGGGCGGCCTTGCCCTGCGATGGGCGGCCCCCAGCATGCTAGCAAAAGGATTGCAAATTCTGCTATTTACTGAATTACTAATTACTGAATTAGGCCCTATGTTAGAATAGAGATCGCTAAGGGAGAATTGGACTCTTGTTTGCATATTATTGCCATACTGATACGTAAATGGACATGATATTCCAGAAATATATTACAGCGTCATTTTGGAAGTGTCATCATGGGATGCTTAGAGAAGCCATATTCTACGTAGTTCTCACACCTGATAGGACAAATGGGGAGTAGATATACCAGATTCATCGTTTTAAACCAAGGCAAGAGTACCAAGTTCCGGTAATGATTAGAACTATGGATGAGGAACACGAGATTCCTATAGGAATAGCTATGTCCCCACTCCTCAGACACTAGTCATCAGGCAGAAAAGATGGTATGCAGAAACAGAGACGTCTTATCTTCTGTTCCAGGATGTACTGGTATCATGTGACATGATATTGTTACTCCACCCGGTGTGACCATAGAGCTCAATATACTGTATAGTGTGTGCGGAGACTGGACAGACAGCCATAGAGAAGGAGATTGCTAAAATGTAGAGAAGTCTATGAGAAAAAGACCAATCTTTATGGTTCTGAAACGAATGGGATAAACATCTTAGTGATATTTGGTGGACCCCCTTCTTTAAAGTAAACCTTAATTACCTTCACAACCAGAAATAAAGACACGGAGACTTGAATTTTGGCAGAAAAATTGCTAGCTATTTATTTGTCCCTAACCAATAGCAAACCTGTAAATAGAAATTTTTATTAAGATGCCGATCCAGCCGGCATATGGTGGCAGCAAAAAGAACGGCTCTATTAACCTAAATTAATCTTAAATTACTAAAACTTCGAAACGATCCTAATTTTAATACAACCATCACACACCGGTAATAGGTGACAACTCAACCCCCACAGTGACTACCCACCGCTCCTGGGTGCCCTGCCGCTGCCTTCCCGGACGGGTGGTCAAGCGGCCAATAAGTCGATGGAGGTGAGTGCAACTAAACCATACTAAACTGTAAAACACTACAGTTTACCATACAAATAGAAAACTGCCGTTCTTTTCCGCCAATAAATAGCCAACGATAAAACCAGCCAACAACTTAACGCCAAGGCACCACGTGCCAGAATCTCTGACCACAAGGGCGGGAGGGTGGGAAGGCAAAATCACCACAAGAGAGATCTAAAATGGCCTCACCTTTCTTATATACCACAAACCCTCCCCTTCAAAAAAGGCTGTACTTTCCTCACAGCTAGGTCCACCCCTCACCAGATGTTTAACTCTTTCCTTTCCTATGCAGTCAATTCTCTCTCCTTATTTGCATCTTCAATTCATTCTGAGGCTGAAATAATGTGTGGCGCAGAATTTGTGGAACACCTCCTGTAGCTATTATCAGGTATTTAACAACTAGGTTTGACCAAAGGGTATAGGAGAAATCCCCTCACTGAGGCGGTGAAGCAGAAGTCTTTGCCAGTCCCTTTGTACTCTATTAGTATAATGGTGGTCATTCCAAGTTGATCGCACCAAGCAACTTTTTGCTGCTGGTGCGATCAACTAATCCCCGCCTATGGGGGAGTTTATTTTAGCTTAGCAGGGCTGCGAACGCTTGTGCAGCCCTGCTTTGCTAAAAAAAGTTTTGTGCAGCTGAAAAGTAAGCCTGGATCTACTTAACAACAGAACAAGTAGGCTGAGCGCTCGGTGATTGGTGGTGTAAACTTACCCTGTGCGACAGATCCAGCGACGTTCCACCCGGCTTTGACGTCAGACATCCACCCTCCGTTTACCTGGACACGCCTGCGTTCGGACGACCACTCCTCGAGAACGGCCTCCAACGGTGAGTATCCGCCCCGGAACGCCTCTCTGCTGTCAATCTTCTTCTGTCCAGCACTGCGTCTTTTTTTTAGCTGGGCGCTCCATTGCGTCGCCGGGCCACGCCGCGCATGCGCAGTTCTGACCCATTCGCACCACAGCTAAAAACCGCTGCGTGTGAACGGGTCGGAATGACCCCCCCAATATTCTGCCATTTGGGTTACACGGAACCCTGCCACCTGTTAGAGTAATATGAGTAAACTGTTGAAACTCATACGGTTTCTGCAGCTCCATATTTACACGACCTTGCAATATATTCTCGGGGCGGGATTGGGAGCCATATCTCCCCAAGGAGCAAATCCAGGAACATGTGCAGAGGCTATAAGTGAGGACAAATATTTCCAGTAGTCTAACTTGTTGGGCAAGGACATGTCAGAGCTTGGATAGATAAAGTAGAGGCAGTAACATGATGCGCTAGGCCTGAAAGTAGCCCAACTCCATACTTTTCTGGGAGTAGCAGGATATTTCAGAAGGTTTGTAAGCTACGTTTCCACAAGGTTGACCCCATCAAGAGAGACATTAAAATATAACCATGCAGTTCGATTCGTTTGGATGCATGCTGCATTTTCAGACCGTAGGTCTACACATTGTACAGATGCAGTCCTCCTGTCTCCATACTTCAGTTGAGGGTCTTTCCTTCCAACGGTTGTGCAGGATTAGGGGTTGAGTTGTCACCGACAAGATGTTCTCTACCTAAGCTGTAACGCACTGGACGATATGAACAATAACAATCTTTTCTTAAAAGGTCTATCGTGCATATCGTCCAATGTGTATGGATGAACGATGCGCGCACCCACGGGTCTTTTTCGTTCATCCATGATCATGCAGCTTAATGTTACCCATGTCTTTGAGCTGCATATTCAGGGAGTGAGGGGGATGACGTCTCTGAACGATATCGTACATTGATATGGTTCAGTGTATATGCACTGGCGATCTCCCCTAATTAGCAATCAGCAAAAAAGCGCTGATTGCTAACTAGGGGGGTAATTCAGATCTGATCGCTGGGCTGCGTTTTTTGCAGCCCTGCGATCAGATAGTCGCCGCCTACAGGGGAGGGGTAAAATGCTGTGCAAGTGTGCGATCGCTTTTGTAGCAGAGCTGCACTAACATCAGTTTGTGCAGTCTCTGCGCAGCCCAGGACTTACTTAGCCGCTGCGATTGTTTGCTGCTGATCGGGGCCGGAGCTGACGTCAGACACCCTCCCTGAAAACGCCTGGTCCCTCCTGCGTTTTTCCGGACACTCCTGTAAAACGGTCAGTTGCCACCCACAAACGGCCACCTCCTGTCACTTTACCATCGCCCGTTCGATCGTTTTTTTTCGCACAATCCTTTCGCTAGGCACCCATGCCCAGTGTTGTTGTGCGACGCGCCGGCGATTGCGGTGCATATGCATGCGCAGTTCAGATCTGATCACCCGCTGTGCGAAAACGCACAGCAGCGATCGGGTCCGAATTACCCCGGCATTAGGTACTTCCTAGGAAGCAGAAGCATGCTACGGTAGAGAGATAAAATTCTGGTGATAAAATAGGCAACAGAAACTCTTCAATGCTACCGGTAGATCAAGGCACTTCTCTCCTGAATAACTCTGTGCTGCTGTGAACATTCTGTTTATCCAGTTGCTACAGCACGGGAGTTAGCAGTCTTGTCCAAACAATCCCCACAATATTTATAGGAACCAGTGCAGTTTTTGTAGGGCAATGAGATATACGGTTGGAGATGAGTGACTTCTGGCCGTAGATTGGGGGTAATTCCAAGTTGATCGCAGCAGGAATTTTGTTAGCAGTTGGGCAAAACCATGTGCACTGCAGGGGAGGCAGATGTAACATGTGCAGAGAGAGTTAGATTTGGGTGGGGTGAGTTCAATCTGCAATCTAATTTGCAGTGTAAAAATAAAGCAGCCAGTATTTACCCTGCACAGAAACAAAATAACCCACCCAAATCTAACTCTCTCTGCACATGTTATATCTGCCTCCCCTGCAGTGCACATGGTTTTGCCCAACTGCTAAAAAATTTCCTGCTGCGATCAACTTGGAATTACCCCCATTGTGCAAGATATAGCAATTTTATGTCAATATATCAACACCATAGAATAACATGTATGAGACTCAGGACTAATGTTACAGATTTCCACACTCTAATGATAGTCACAAGAAGGGTATGCATCGGAATTCTGAGGGGAAAAAAACAAATCTTATTGATTGTACAGTGACTTTTTGCCTTTCTATTTCCATGGCTCTGAGCCAGTGCACCTCCTGGATTGCCCTCTCAAACCGCCCCTGGGTGATAAGCACGTGAGGTCTTTGCTAAAAGTGAGCAGAACACTTTGTTTTAAGCCGCACATAAGCAGAAGGGCAGATTTACGGTACTTTCATCCTTCTGAAATCGTCCTGCAGGGACCTATTATGGCTTCACTGCTCTCTACAGCTTTGCGGCAGGATGAGAAGCCAGGGGAGGGAGTGGAGGAGGCATATGAAAAGAATAATCCAGGCTAGACGTGCTCTGTGTCACTCCATATGCTGCTACCCCTCCACGTCTGGCCAGGTAGACAAGTCACACAGAGAGAGAAGGGGTGGCGGTGACTATACAAAACGTTACTGAATAATAATAATAATAATACAATTTGCAATAAACGGCTTTTTGCATAACGATATCCAGTGGAGTTTTAGTTCATGTATTGACCAATGCATTTGAGCCTGCAGCCCCCGTCACGGGACCCCACTATACTGCAGGTCCCTAAAAATCTCAGGGTTCAAGTCTCTAGGGTGCAAGACAGCCCCAAAAAACTCCAGCCAGAGCTACCCCAAGGCATCACACTAGTGAAGAAAGGTGTGAGGGAGTATAGGATAAATAAGAGGAGATATTGCACGAATTAGTGTTATAGGGGTGAAAAAATAAATGTGTTAGAGTTGTTAAATATATAAAAACAAACAATACAAGTGTTGGAGAGTGCTAAGGTAGGTATAATAGTGATACATTGGAACATTGTTTCCCCACCATCAATGTTAAAACTATCTAATACTAGCATTAAACCATTGATGGTTTGTAACCATCAATGGTCGATGGCCAAACCTACTGTGATTTTTAGAAATTTCAAAGCCCACAGCTATACTCCAGCTCCAGCAGACCCAGGTACATCACGGGAAGGCAGCATGAGGGGTGTAGTATGGTATTCCGGCTATCGGGGTCCCGGCGCACAGCATACCGGTGCCGGAATCCCGACCGCCGGCATACCGATAGCGTGGCGAGCGCAAATGAGCCCCTTGCGGGCACGGTGGCGCGCTATCTATTCTCCCTCTAGGGGGGTCGTAGGCCCCCAAGAGGGAGAAACTGTGTTGGTATGCCGGCTGTCGGGATTCCGGCGCCGGTATACTGTGCGCCAGGACCCCGACAGCCGGCAAACTGGAGACCACCCAGCAGGAGGACACAACAGCTCCAGACTTGCGTTTGCAACCGACTTAATAGCTTGCAAAAATGTTACCTTTTTTATGAGCCTTCCATGTATTTTAATCTGAATAAGGGTATAAGGGTAGAAACCTCAGGGTGTGATTTGCACCTTGGGCTTTATATGCTCCTGGTGACAAATGTTTCTGTACATAAAACTAACAGCAATACTGGGGGGGGGGGGGGGGGGTTCTACTAATGAGATATCTGAACTCAGGTTACTTTTGAAACGGTGATTTATGCATAATCAGGAATGAGGTTGGCAAGTAGATGACAAATCTTTTCTTTGGGAAATGACGGAATAATAATGGAACCAAATAGTGTGAGTTGGCAGCTGAGAACAGACGCTAGTTTCGGAATAATACTATAATACTGTGAGTTGAGCTGAAAGCCGTCAGCCACAAATCCTTTCTTGTTAGGTTCAGATGGTGCAGAGACTTTTCCAGCAGATCGGGTAAATATGAGTTTTATGTTTGAAGGATCGTACAAAAAGCTACAAAACGAGACTCCTTCTTCTCACCTGTCACCTGGGGGACAGGATTAAAAGCACAATTCTCATTCTCCGGCCAGGCCTGGCTGATGTTCTTGGCTAAATACTTTTCTGCTACTGAAAATTACTTTTCATCACCTCTTGCTGCATTGTGCTATTCTTCTCCAGGGCAGAATGTACTAATATACATTGGGGGCCATTGCAGCTATGCTAATAGCAGATGTACTAACATATGCGATTAGTATCACAATACGATGACAGAGGCCCACTGCGAGACCTGGAGGTCCGAAGTAGAGGGTGTGCGGGGGTCTCCGTGGGTCCCTGGGGAGGAGGCTGGATCCGGGAGGCTGCCTGCACACAGGTATGGTGGGAGGTCGGAGTGAGCGGCACTGTGTGGTGGAGGCGGCGTGATGCGGTAAAAAGCCCAAAGGCCACTATAGTGTATCGCCATAAACGGTGTCGGACTGAGGCATGAAGGGCCCACTGGGGGAACACAGTGGTAGGGGCCCATATTTAGGGGTGTGGTCAGTCTCCAGAGGGGGTGTGGCCAGCCGCCACATTGTATTTCCTAACCATTAGAGAATGCATGGGTTGGGCCCTTTGATAAATATATTTAGTAGATACTGTTAGTGTATAGATGATAATGTAGCAGATTAATAATAGCAATGCACTGTAGACAATAAACCATAGTCCTGTGCAGTAATAGGTAACTTATGCATAATGTATAATTCAAGAACATAGGGGGTCATTCAGACCCGATCGCACAATGCATTTTTTTGCAGCCGTGCGATCGGGTCTGAACTGCGCATGCGTGTGACCCGCAATGCGCAGGTGCGCCGCTGCCCGGCGACGGGTGTCGCCGGAGAGCGACGGCTTCTACGACGGAAGAAAAACGCAGGCGTGCCCGGCCATTTCCCGGAGGAGGGATCCTTACGTCACCACCGGCCAAGATCGTCGCAGCATGTGAGTAAGTTCTGGGCTGATCAGAAACGTTTGTGCAGCTCACTGCACAGGCCATCGCACCCCTGCAAAGCCCTTACCCCCTCCCCCTGTAGGCGGCGATTACCCGGTCGCAGCTTTACAAAAAATAGCCTGTGTGCGACCAGGTCTAAATTAGGCCCATGGACTGGAACCTATGGGGCCCACCGGGGGGGTTAACAAGGTACTGCAGCAGGGGGCGTCATGCCTGCATCCGTTACTGATCTGACCATCTATGACACCGTCGCCCGTCTGCGTGACCCATGCGGTCGCACAAGATGGCCACTGCGGCAACAACAAAGAATCCAGGAAATCTTAGTCCTCGGACGGAGATCCTGACCTCGTCCCTCCTTTTTGAGATACGGAGGCCGTCGCCGCCCCCCAAGCGGCATCAGACTGCCAATCACTGACAGAATGATGCAGATGCGCAGTACGTGTCCGGCGCAGGTGTAAAGTACTGCTACTACAGCGGGACCTGAATCCGCCCCATAATGTGTATATTGGGTCACAGTTGTTACTGAAACTCTCCTTGAACACTTGTCACATTGTCACTATCTGATTTGCCACTTTGTTACGGGAAAGATCGTCCACATTCACTGTGCGTCTTACACTAGAAAAAGTCCTAGACGCCTTCTCCTCCAGCTTCCATGCAATGCTCACCTGTCAGTTACCTTGGGTGCCGCATTGTCCTCTCCTCTATTCTGGCAGATGGAGGTCACCTTCTGTCCCTGTCACACTTATTTATTGTTGGCTTGTCACACTGGTGATAATTCATTTTGGCTTTACAAATACCAATTACGCTGGTGCGTTGCTATAAAGATGCTTTTTTTGTTAGCGAAATAAAGTGGATTTCCTCCAAGACTTGAATGTTTATAGGCTGAGAGCGTCCATTAGGATCTGACATGTTGGTCTTACAAATCTCATCTCGACAGATAATATTCCTCACATTCTCTCCCCTTAATAGTCCTATTATCGTCTTGCCAATCAACCGCAGACTCGACAAGTACAAATCAAAGTTCAAAGACTGCAGTTTTATTATTATTATTATTATTTAGTTGTCTTGCTATTTTATGGCGAATTGGAAGCAAAAACATATCTGCGAGATAAATAGCAACTTTCTGCAAATTACAATGAAACCCAATTATTTCTGTGGCCATATAAAGGGAATTTGCTGGATTAAAGCTGTGATCCTCAGCAATTTCCACAAGTGTGGTCACGTGTCACAGTCATAATCCTGAGTCTCTTAAGTCTTCTGGATGCAACTACAGAACTGTGTTCCCTCATTTCTGGTCAAACAGAAATAGTTTTGTGCTGCCGTTTTCTGTGATAGCTCAGAGTTACTATGTGCTGGTGTTTTCTGTGATAGCTCAGAGTTACTATGTGCTGGTGTTTTCTGTGATAGCTCAGAGTTACTATGTGCTGGTGTTTTCTGTGATAGCTCAGAGTTACTATGTGCTGGTGTTTTCTGTGATAGCTCAGAGTTACTATGTGCTGGTGTTTTCTGTGATAGCTCAGAGTTACTATGTGCTGGTGTTTTCTGTGATAGCTCAGAGTTACTATGGCCCTCATTCCGAGTTGTTCGCTCGCAAGCTGCTTTTAGCAGCATTGCACACGCTAAGCCGCCGCCTACTGGGAGTGAATCTTAGCTTAGCAGAATTGCGAACGAAAGATTCTCAAAATTGCGAATAGAAATTTCTAAGCAGTTTCTGAGTAGCTCGACACTTACTCTGCCACTGCGATCAGTTCAGTCAGTTTCGTTCCTGGTTTGACGTCACAAACACACCCAGCGTTCGCCCAGACACTCCCCCGTTTCTTCCGACACTCCCGCGTTTTTCCCAGAAACGGCAGCGTTTTTTCACACACACCCATAAAACGGCCAGTTTCCGCCCAGAAACACCCACTTCCTGTCAATCACACTACAATCATCAGAACGAAGAAAAAACCTCGTAATGCCGTGAGTAAAATACCAAACTTCTTAGCAAATTTACTTGGCGCAGTCGCAGTGCGAACATTGCGCATGCGCAGTTTGCGAAAAATCGTTGCGATGCGATGAAAAAGAACGAGCGAACAACTCGGAATGAGGGCCTATGTGCGGGCGTTTTCTGTGATAGCTCAGAGTTACTATGTGCTGGTGTTTTCTGTGATAGCTCAGAGTTACTATGTGCTGGTGTTTTCTGTGATAGCTCAGAGTTACTATGGGGGTCATTCCGAGTTGTTCGCTCGTTATTTTTTTTTCGCAACGGAGGGATTAGCCGCTAATGCGCATGCGCAATGTCCGCAGTGCGACTGCGCCAAGTAAATTTGCTATGCTGTTAGGTATTTTACTCACGGCATTACGAGGTTTTTTCTTCGTTCTGGTGATCGGAGTGTGATTGACAGGAAGTGGGTGTTTCTGGGCGGAAACTTGCCGTTTTATGGGAGTGTGTGAAGAAACGCTACCGTTTCTGGGAAAAACGCGGGAGTGGCTGGAGAAACGGAGGAGTGTCTGGGCGAACGCTGGGTGTGTTTGGAACGTCAAACCAGGAACGACAAGCACTGAACTGATCGCACTGGCAGAATAAGTCTCGAGCTACTCAGAAACTGCACAGAGAAGTCTTTTCGCAATATTGCGAATCTTTCGTTCGCAATTTTGATAAGCTAAGATTCACTCCCAGTAGGCGGCGGCTTAGCGTGTGCAAAGCTGCTTAAAGCAGCTTGCGAGCGAACAACTCGGAATGACCCCCTATGTGCTGGTGTTTTCTGTGATAGCTCAGAGTTACTATGTGCTGGTGTTTTCTGTGATAGCTCAGAGTTACTATGTGCTGGTGTTTTCTGTGGTAGCTCAAAGTTACTATGTGCTGGTGTTTTCTGTGATAGCTCAGAGTTACTATGTGCTGGCGTATTCTGTGATAGCTCAGAGTTACTATGTGCTGGTGTTTTCTGTGATAGCTCAGAGTTACTATGTGCTGGTGTTTTCTGTGATAGCTCAGAGTTACTATGTGCTGGTGTTTTCTGTGATAGCTCAGAGTTACTATGTGCTGGCGTATTCTGTGGTAGCTCAGAGTTACTATGTGCTGGCGTTTTCTGTGATAGCTCAGAGTTACTATGTGCTGGCGTTTTCTGTGATAGCTCAGAGTTACTATGTGCGGGCGTTTTCTGTGATAACTCAGAGTTACTATGTGCTGGTGTTTTCTGTGATAGCTCAAAGTTACTATGTGCTGGTGTTTTCCGTGATAGCTCAGAGTTACTATGTGCTGGCGTATTCTGTGGTAGCTCAGAGTTACTATGTGCTGGCGTTTTCTGTGATAGCTCAGAGTTACTATGTGCGGGCGTTTTCTGTGTTAGCTCAGAGTTACTATGTGCTGGTGTTTTCTGTGATAGCTCAGAGTTACTATGTGCTGGCGTATTCTGTGGTAGCTCAGAGTTACTATGTGCTGGCGTTTTCTGTGATAGCTCAGAGTTACTATGTGCTGGCGTTTTCTGTGATAGCTCAGAGTTACTATGTGCGGGCGTTTTCTGTGATAACTCAGAGTTACTATGTGCTAGTGTTTTCTGTGATAGCTCAAAGTTACTATGTGCTGGTGTTTTCCGTGATAGCTCAGAGTTACTATGTGCTGGCGTATTCTGTGGTAGCTCAGAGTTACTATGTGCTGGCGTTTTCTGTGATAGCTCAGAGTTACTATGTGCGGGCGTTTTCTGTGTTAGCTCAGAGTTACTATGGAGGAGATGTACTAAGCCTGAAAAGTGATAAATATCACTGTGATAAAGCACCAGCCAATCGGCTCCTAACTGCCATGTTACAGGCTGTGTTTGAAAAATGACAGTTAGGAGCCGATTGGCTAGTACTTTATCACTGTGATATTTTTCACTTTTCAGGCTTAGTACATCTGGCCCTATGTGCGGGCGTTTTCTGTGATATCTCAGAGTTACTATGTGCTGGCGTTTTCTGTGATAGCTCAGAGTTACTATGTGCTGGTGTTTTCTGTGATAGCTCAGAGTTACTATGTGCTGGTGTTTTCTGTGATAGCTCAGAGTTACTATGTGCTGGTGTTTTCTGTGATAGCTCAGAGTTACTATGTGCTGGTGTTTTCTGTGATAGCTCAGAGTTACTATGGCCCTCATTCCGAGTTGTTCGCTCGCAAGCTGCTTTTAGCAGCATTGCACACGCTAAGCCGCCGCCTACTGGGAGTGAATCTTAGCTTAGCAGAATTGCGAACGAAAGATTCTCAAAATTGCGAATAGAAATTTCTAAGCAGTTTCTGAGTAGCTCGACACTTACTCTGCCACTGCGATCAGTTCAGTCAGTTTCGTTCCTGGTTTGACGTCACAAACACACCCAGCGTTCGCCCAGACACTCCCCCGTTTCTTCCGACACTCCCGCGTTTTTCCCAGAAACGGCAGCGTTTTTTCACACACACCCATAAAACGGCCAGTTTCCGCCCAGAAACACCCACTTCCTGTCAATCACACTACAATCATCAGAACGAAGAAAAAACCTCGTAATGCCGTGAGTAAAATACCAAACTTCTTAGCAAATTTACTTGGCGCAGTCGCAGTGCGAACATTGCGCATGCGCAGTTTGCGAAAAATCGTTGCGATGCGATGAAAAAGAACGAGCGAACAACTCGGAATGAGGGCCTATGTGCGGGCGTTTTCTGTGATAGCTCAGAGTTACCATGTGCTGGTGTTTTCTGTGATAGCTCAGAGTTACTATGTGCTGGTGTTTTCTGTGATAGCTCAGAGTTACTATGGGGGTCATTCCGAGTTGTTCGCTCGTTATTTTTTTTTCGCAACGGAGGGATTAGCCGCTAATGCGCATGCGCAGTGTCCGCAGTGCGACTGCGCCAAGTAAATTTGCTATGCTGTTAGGTATTTTACTCACGGCATTACGAGGTTTTTTCTTCGTTCTGGTGATCGGAGTGTGATTGACAGGAAGTGGGTGTTTCTGGGCGGAAACTTGCCGTTTTATGGGAGTGTGTGAAGAAACGCTACCGTTTCTGGGAAAAACGCGGGAGTGGCTGGAGAAACGGAGGAGTGTCTGGGCGAACGCTGGGTGTGTTTGTGACGTCAAACCAGGAACGACAAGCACTGAACTGATCGCACTGGCAGAGTAAGTCTCGAGCTACTCAGAAACTGCACAGAGAAGTCTTTTCGCAATATTGCGAATCTTTCGTTCGCAATTTTGATAAGCTAAGATTCACTCCCAGTAGGCGGCGGCTTAGCGTGTGCAAAGCTGCTTAAAGCAGCTTGCGAGCGAACAACTCGGAATGACCCCCTATGTGCTGGTGTTTTCTGTGATAGCTCAGAGTTACTATGTGCTGGTGTTTTCTGTGATAGCTCAGAGTTACTATGTGCTGGTGTTTTCTGTGATAGCTCAAAGTTACTATGTGCTGGTGTTTTCTGTGATAGCTCAGAGTTACTATGTGCTGGCGTATTCTGTGATAGCTCAGAGTTACTATGTGCTGGTGTTTTCTGTGATAGCTCAGAGTTACTATGTGCTGGTGTTTTCTGTGATAGCTCAGAGTTACTATGTGCTGGTGTTTTCTGTGATAGCTCAGAGTTACTATGTGCTGGCGTATTCTGTGGTAGCTCAGAGTTACTATGTGCTGGCGTTTTCTGTGATAGCTCAGAGTTACTATGTGCTGGCGTTTTCTGTGATAGCTCAGAGTTACTATGTGCGGGCGTTTTCTGTGATAACTCAGAGTTACTATGTGCTGGTGTTTTCTGTGATAGCTCAAAGTTACTATGTGCTGGTGTTTTCCGTGATAGCTCAGAGTTACTATGTGCTGGCGTATTCTGTGGTAGCTCAGAGTTACTATGTGCTGGCGTTTTCTGTGATAGCTCAGAGTTACTATGTGCGGGCGTTTTCTGTGATAGCTCAGAGTTACTATGGCCCTCATTCCGAGTTGTTCGCTCGCAAGGCGAATGTAGCAGAGTTACACACGCTAAGCCGCCGCCTACTGGGAGTGAATCTTAGCTTCTTAAAATTGCGACCGACGTACGCGCAATATTGCGATTACAAACGAGTTAGCAGTTTCAGAGTAGCTCCAGACTTACTCTGCCTGTGCGATCATTTCAGTGCTTGTCGTTCCTGGTTGACGTCACAAACACACCCAGCGTTCGCCCAGGCACTCCCACCGTTTCCCCGGCCACTCCTGCGTTTTTTCCGGAAACGGTAGCGTTTTCAGCCACACGCCCCTGAAACGCCGTGTTTCCGCCCAGTAACACCCATTTCCTGTCAATCACATTACGATCGCCGGAGCGAAGAAAAAGCCGTGAGTAAAAATACTTTCTTCATAGTAAAGTTACTTGGCGCAGTCGCAGTGCGAACATTGCGCATGCGTACTAAGCGGATTTTCACTGCGATGCGATGAAAAATACCGAGCGAACAACTCGGAATGAGGGCCTATGTGCGGGCGTTTTCTGTGATATCTCAGAGTTACTATGTGCTGGTGTTTTCTGTGATAGCTCAGAGTTACTATGTGCTGGTGTTTTCTGTGATAGCTCAGAGTTACTATGTGCTGGTGTTTTCTGTGATAGCTCAGAGTTACTATGTGCTGGTGTTTTCTGTGATAGCTCAGAGTTACTATGTGCTGGTGTTTTCTGTGATAGCTCAGAGTTACTATGTGCTGGTGTTTTCTGTGATAGCTCAGAGTTACTATGTGCTGGTGTTTTCTGTGATAGCTCAAAGTTACTATGTGCTGGTGTTTTCTGTGATAGCTCAGAGTTACTATGTGCTGGCGTATTCTGTGGTAGCTCAGAGTTACTATGTGCTGGTGTTTTCTGTGATAGCTCAGAGTTACTATGTGCTGGCGTATTCTGTGGTAGCTCAGAGTTACTATGTGCTGGCGTTTTCTGTGGTAGCTCAGAATTACTATGGCCCTCATTCCGAGTTGTTCGCTTGCTAGCCGCTTTTCGCAGCATTGCACACGCTAAGCCGCCGCCCTCTGGGAGTGAATCTTAGCTTAGCAGAATTGCGAACGAAGTATTCGCAATATTGCGAAAAGATTTTTCTTTGCAGTTTCTGAGTAGCTCGAGACTTACTCTTCTAGTGCGATCAGTTCAGTGCTTGTCGTTCCTGGTTTGACGTCACAAACACACCCAGCGTTCGTCCAGACACTCCCCCATTTCTCCAGCCACTCCCACGTTTTTCCCAGAAACGGCAGCGTTTTTTCAAACACTCCCATAAAACGGCCAGTTTCTGCCCAGAAACACCAACTTCCTGTCAATCACACTCCGATCACCAGAACGAAGAAAAATCCTCGTAATGCCGTGAGTAAAATACCTAACTGTTGAGTAAAATAACTAAGCGCATGCGCTCTGCGAACATTGCGCATGCGCAGTAAGCGACTAATCGCAATATAGAGAATATCGGCAACGAGCGAACAACTCGGAATGAGGGCCAATGTGCGAGCGTTTTCTGTGATAGCTCAGAGTTACTATGGGAGTCATTCCGAGTTGTTCGCTCGCTAGCAGATTTTAGCAGCATTGCACACGCTAGGCCGCCGCCCTCTGGGAGTGAATCTTAGCTTAGCAGAACTGCGAACGAAAGATTAGCAGAATTGCAAATAGAAAGTTCTTAGCAGTTTCTGAGTAGCTCGAGACTTACTCCTACACTGCGATCAGCTCAGCCCGTTTCGTTCCTGGTTTGAAGTCACAAACACGCCCTGCGTTCGGCCAGCCACTCCCCCATTTCTAAATACACTCTCGCGTTTTATCCTGGCACGCCTGCGTTTTTCTGCACACTCCCAGAAAACGGTTAGTTTCCGCCCAGAAACACCCACTTCCTGTCAATCACACTCCGATCACTTCAACGATGAAAACTCTTCGCTCGGACATGAGTAAATCTACTAAGTTTTGAGCTAAAATACTTAGCGCATGCGCACTGCGTACCATGCGCATTTTCGCCTTAATCGCTCCGTTGCGAAAATCGTCAACGAGCGAACAACTCGGAATGACCCCCAATGTGCGGGCGTTTTCTGTGATTGCTCAGAGTTACTATGTGCGGGCGTTTTCTGTGATAGCTCAGAGTTACTATGTGCTGGCGTATTCTGTGATAGCACACGCTAAGCCGCCGACTACTGGGAGTGTATTTTAGCATAGCAGAATTGCGAACGAAAGGTTAGCAGAATTGCGAATAGAAATTTCTTAGCAGTTCCTGAGTAGCTCGAGACTTACTCTGCCACTGCGATCAGTTCAGTCAGTTTCGTTCCTGGTTTGACGTCACAAACACACCCAGCGTTCGCCAAGACACTCCCCCGTTTCTTCAGACACTCCCGCATTTTTCACAGAAAACCCATAAAACGGCTAGTTTCCGCCCAGAAACACCCACTTCCTGTCAATCACACTCCGATCACCAGAACGAAGAGATTTCTTCGTTAAGCCGTGAGTAAAATACCAAACTTTTTATCAAATTTACTTGGCGCAGGCGCACTGCAAACGTTGCGCGTGCGCAGTTTGCGACTAATCGCACCGATGCAAAGAAAAATAACGAGCGAACAACTCAGAATGAGGGCCAATGTGCGGGCGTTTTCTGTGATATCTCAGAGTTACTATGTGCGGGCGTTTTCTCTGATAGCTCAGAGTTACTATGTGCGGGCGTTTTCTGTGTTAGCTCAGAGTTACTATGTGCTGGCGTTTTCTGTGATATCTCAGAGTTACTATGTGCTGGCGTTTTCTGTGATAGCTCAGAGTTACTATGTGCGGGCGTTTTCTGTGATAGCTCAGAGTTACTATGTGCTGGTGTTTTCTGTGATAGCTCAGAGTTACTATGTGCTGGTGTTTTCTGTGATAGCTCAGAGTTACTATGTGCTGGTGTTTTCTGTGATAGCTCAGAGTTACTATGTGCTGGCGTTTTCTGTGATAGCTCAGAGTTACTATGTGCTGGTGTTTTCTGTGATAGCTCAGAGTTACTATGTGCGGGCGTTTTCTGTGATATCTCAGAGTTACTATGTGCTGGTGTTTTCTGTGATAGCTCAGAGTTACTATGTGCTGGTGTTTTCTGTGATAGCTCAGAGTTACTATGTGCTGGTGTTTTCTGTGATAGCTCAGTTACTATGTGCTGGCGTATTCTGTGGTAGCTCAGAGTTACTATGTGCTGGTATTTTCTGTGATAGCTCAAAGTTACTATGTGCTGGCGTTTTCTGTGATAGCTCAGAGTTACTATGTGCGGGTGTTTTCTGTGTTAGCTCAGAGTTACTATGTGCGGGCGTTTTCTGTGATATCTCAGAGTTACTATGTGCTGGTGTTTTCTGTGTTAGCTCAGAGTTACTATGTGCTGGCGTTTTCTGTGATAGCTCAGAGTTACTATGGGGGTAATTCCAAGTTGATCGCAGCAGGAAATTTTTTAGCAGTTGGGCAAAATCATGTGCACTGCAGGGGAGGCAGATATAACATGTGCAGAAAGAGTTAGATTTGGGTGGGTTATTTTATTTGTATGCAGGGTAAATACTGGCTGCTTTATTTTTACACTGCAAATTAGATTGCAGATTGAACACACCACACCCAAATCTAACTCTCTCTGCACATGTTAAATCTGCCTTCCCTGCAGTGCACATGGTTTTGCCCAACTGCTAAAAAAATTCCTGGTGCGATCAACTTGGAATTACCCCCTATGTGCGGGCGTTTTCTGTGATAGCTCAGAGTTACTATGTGCGGGCGTTTTCTGTGATATCTCAGAGTTACTATGTGCTGGTGTTTTCTGTGATAGCTCAGAGTTACTATGTGCTGGCGTTTTCTGTGATAGCTCAGAGTTACTATGTGCTGGTGTTTTCTGTGATAGCTCAGAGTTACTATGTGCGGGCGTTTTCTGTGATATCTCAGAGTTACTATGTGCTGGTGTTTTCTGTGATAGCTCAGAGTTACTATGTGCTGGTGTTTTCTGTGATAGCTCAGAGTTACTATGTGCTGGCGTATTCTGTGGTAGCTCAGAGTTACTATGTGCTGGTGTTTTCTGTGATAGCTCAAAGTTACTATGTGCTGGTGTTTTCTGTGATAGCTCAGAGTTACTATGTGCTGGCGTTTTCTGTGATAGCTCAGAGTTACTATGTGCTGGCGTTTTCTGTGATAGCTCAGAGTTACTATGTGCGGGTGTTTTCTGTGTTAGCTCAGAGTTACTATGTGCGGGCGTTTTCTCATAGTTGCCTACCCTCCCTCATTCTGCAGGAGACTCCCTGAAATAGTAGCAATCTCCCTCACTCCCTGAATAGTCCCTCAATCTCCCTGAAAAAAAGAGAAATCACAGATACATACAATCAAATGGGATCATCAGTGCCATTTCCCTGTATTGGTTATAAGGCACAATGATCCCTATGGCTACATGCATTGTAAAGGTTTATCGTGGCCACTTACAGTATATGGAACCTCTTGTAAAACACAATACACAAAAAAATCCTGCAAAATATGTCTTTTCTTCAACAAGTAGATCTTACTAACTTTGGGGCTCATTTACATTTGTATGTAAGTTATTTTCATGACAGGCCTCTCAGATGTAGCAGTTCGCGCCCGCACTGATAGGTGTTACTTTCCCAATCTCCCTGAAATGCTTTTTCAAAAGTAGGTAAGTATGCGTTTTCTGTGATATCTCAGAGTTACTATGTGCTGGTGTTTTCTGTGTTAGCTCAGAGTTACTATGTGCTGGCGTTTTCTGTGATAGCTCAGAGTTACTATGTGCGGGCGTTTTCTGTGATAGCTCAGTTACTATGGCCCTCATTCCGAGTTGTTCGCTCACTGCTAATTTTAGCAGAATTGCTAATAGGCTAAAATCCGGCAGTTCTGCGTATGCACAGCAGGGCGCACGCGCTAAGCAATTTTACACAAAACTATGCTATTTTACTCACGGGCGAACAAAGCTTTTCATTCGCTCTGCTGATCGTAGTGTGTTTGACGGGAAAGGGGTGTTCCTGGGCGGAAACTGGCCGTTTTCAGGGAGTGTGCTAAAAAACGCAGGCGTGCCAGGTAAAAACGCAGGAGTGGCTGGAGAAACAGAGGAGTGGCTGGCCGAACGCAGGGCGTGTTTGTGACGTCAAACCAGGAACTAAACGGACTGAGGTGATCGCAATCTAGGAGTAGGTCTGGAGCTACTCAGAAACTGCAAGAAAATTGCTTTCGTTAGCAATTCTGCTAATAATAGCAGAATTGCTAATCTTTCGTTAGCAATTGCTAATCTTTCGTTAGCAATTCTGCTATGCTAAGATACACTCCCAGAGGGCGGCGTCTCCCATTTAATATGCAGTCTCTCTGGATGTACGAATAGTTCAGATCATTTTAATCAGCAGAAGCTGCTTGTGCCCTAGGCATTTGCCTAGTTTGCCTATGCCTAGGGCCAGCTTTGGTCACCATGCATGCCCAATGATGGTGCTGCCCCCTTGGCCTGAGCAGCGGCACCACTTGCACTCCCCTAGTTACGGCTCTGGACACAGAAGCCAGCTCCAGTTGGATTAGAATAGGTTAGCCTGTTGGGTACTGAGGAGACAGTCGTGTTCTAGAGAAGCAGCAAGCATAAGTCCCTGACATATGTTCTCTGCCTTATTTACCGTTGGATTAGACCTAGATGGAAGAGATTGCAGCTGAGGCATTTACTTAATACTGCTGAATTAACGGATAGTTAATACATCAGTACGGATGGTGTAATGGATAGCATTACTGCCTCACAGCACTGAGGTCATGGGTTCACTTCCCACCATGGCTCTAACTGTGTGGAGCTTGTATATTCTCCCCGTACTTGCGTGGGTTTCCTCCGGGTACTAAATAACTGGTAATAAATAAATAAATACTCCATAACTGCCTCACCTCAAAGTCTGTGCTAGCTCTCATACACCCACATATATCAGCCTGCGCTAATACGGCTGTATACTGGTTCCGTATTATTAGGCCTTGTGGCCCCCCATGCCCGACGATTACGCTGCAGACATAAACTAATACCCCTTTTCCACCTAAGTACCGTGTCCGATCCGGGATGTTTAACACGGCTACAACCCGTGTCGGCCACCCCGTTTCCACTACACTTCGACACGGGTTATTCCCGTGTCTGATCTGTTTCCACCTAACCCTGGTAAGCTCTGTAAAAGTCTATTGCTGTCATTACAAATGGTCTTTTTACTGTCTCATCAAGATGATGTCATCAAAAGTACCAAAAGGGAGGGGTGGGGCCTGCTCACAGCATTGCAGCAATGGACGCCGGTGCAGTGCCGGTGCCTGCATGTGCCCAGCGTAGTGTTGTCGCTGCTGCAATAGATGTGCATCCGCGTTTCTTTGCTGCTGCGGTGCCTGCATGTGCCCAGCGTGTCTCCCAGGGATGACATCATCTTCCAGTGCCCCAGAAGCACCAATCAGCGTCTCAGAGCGTTACTCGGGTCTGAAAACACGTGTAATGACCGTTTCCACTGCATCTGTGTCATTACCGTGTTCTACCCAGGTAAATAGCCGGGTAGGATTCCCGGGTCACTCAACCCGTGTTGACCCGTTTCCATCTACTAAAAACCCGTATCGATGAGCGCCCCCGTGCAAAAACACGGGTAAAAACAGCTAGTGGAAAAGGGGTATTAGTTAGACAGGGTCATCTCTTAGAGGTTTGCGCCAGTGACCATCTGCTTCCTCCTCAGAAGATGTTGACTAAATCCAGCAAAATCGCTCTCCGTTAATGTGCTTTCCTGGTCTTATGAGCTGAATGTTATATATCAGGGTTTTTTCTTCCCTGCAAGGTAAATATAGTGCACATTCTTTATGCAGCAGCAGCAGCCAGACTTAATTGGTCAATCATTTCCTACAAACTATTCTCTGCGGGCTGTCACAGTCTGCCGCAGATCTGCAGCTGAACAGACACATAACCCTTTCGCTGCTAGATTCTGTACCCTTGCTTCACTCACCTCGCTTCGGGCGAGGTTACTATTCCCAATCGTAATCCACGTGGATGGTAAATGTTGACATAATTGAAAAACAAAAATGGAAAAACAGAACTTGTTGACATTTGTTATGTCAACCTTTTGACCCTTTCGACATTTGTACGTCGTCCATTTGGGTCGACCTATTGACTGTCTATCTTTTTCTGTGGATCTACCAACCAGATACCAATTTCCCATCATGCGAGGGGTGTGCAATAGGTTTACGGAGGTGCAGTGCATAGGTAGTGTTGTGGTAGTGAGCTATAATCTCTGAATAAAGTTTTTGTGACATGTCAAGTCATAGAACTATATATAGGCAGCACTGCACACTGAAGAAGTCAGCATATCCACTTCCTTCAAGAACTCGTTATGGAGCTCAACAGAGGCCACTGGAGAACCATGATTTTCTACAACTACAAGAGTGGTCTGCAACAGCAGGATGGTTTTGACCAACTGTAAGCTGCTTTTGGGGAGAAAGCACCATCCCGAAACCAAGGGCGTAGCTACCATAGGTGTAGGCAGTGCAGCTGCTATGGGGCCCAGAGCTGAGAGGGGCTCACTTTCCATGTCTAAGTTACATGTGAAATATACATTTTTTGCCATTGGGTGGTACGTAGGGGTCCTTTCAAACTTTTTCCTTGGGGTCGGCAATATATCTATGTATGCCCCTGGACCTGCTCATTGTAGTGTGGTATAAAATGAACTGGAGGGCATGTTAATGTTATATAATATGAACCAGCACACTGTAATGAGGCACATGTGAATTGGGGGTACCCCCATGTGAATTGGGGGTACTGTGCAGCACACTGTGTACTGGCAACTCTGGAATGTGGCATAGGGTGAATTTAAGCACTACTACGATTCATAAAAGAAACTAGGGCACTACTATGGGTCATAACATTAAATAAGGCTCTACTGTGGTTCAGAAAATGAACTAGGGCACTATTATAGGCCATAAAATTAATAACTGCTGCAGAGAAGTGTCTCTCTAGAAGCATTAGGATGGGGGCCCCTTCAAAATGTTGCTATGGGGCCCACAAAGTTCTGACTACGCCCCTGCCCGAAACACTGGGGTTTGCAGAATGTCAGCGCTTTAGACGTTCCCTGAAAGATTAGGAGCACTGTGGCCTACCTGTGTCCGCCATCATCAAGGACAATGTTGCGGGCCATAGTGAGGTGGATGACAAGGTGAACGTGGCCCAGTGAGAGTAGATAGGCCTCTCATCGGGAGCCATGTGCTTGATCCTCCACGAAAAGCTTGGCTTAAGCAAGGTTTTTGCACAATGGGTGCTCCATCACCTGACTCAAGAGCAGAATGAGGCTAGGGTGACTGGGTGCAAGGTTTCATGGTGGTTCCTCAAGCTCTGTCTGGGAATCCTGGATCTACAGTTTCGACCCCGAGATCAAACAACAGTCGGCTAAGTGAACTCCAGTAGGGGAAGTTCCGATGTAAGCATAGTGTGGCCAGCAGATGGGGCTGTTTTCATGGCCAGGACTGATCATTTGACTAATCTATCACTCATGCAGCAGTGCTCCATCACCGGGAACTGGTACGCCAACCATTCCCTTCCGCAAGTGCAGGAAGCCATTTCCAGGTGCCGTCCAAGAACTTGTGCTCATGGTACACTTCTCCATCACGACAATGCACCTGCCCACAAGTCCAGGAAAGTGGTGGATTGTGTGGCCCATGAACGTATCCAAGAGCTTGGTCATCCACAGTACAGTCCAGACCTGACCCTCTGAGACTTCTTCATATTCCCACAAGAACAAGAAGATGTGTGGGATTAATTTTGAGCCACCGTAAGCTGCAGCAGAGACCTTCATCCAGCATGTAGAAGGCATACCTGCTTCAGACTGGTCCAGATGCTTCACCAAGTGGTTTGAGCGAATGCAACTTTGCACAGACTCCTCTGGCGAATACTTTGAAAAAATAGGGGGGGGGGGGGTTTGCACCTAGAAACTTATTGCATATAAATTATATACATATCAGACAATCTTCTGTGGAACTGGCAGGTCCTGTAATTGGCATGTGTATTCAATTCAAATCAAAGCATTACACAATAAAATTGATGTTTCAAGACCTGCAAGCCTTTTCATCAGGACATGTAATCCAAACAGTAAAACAACAAAGGAACCTGTACAGTGTGTGTCTTGCCTTTACATAAGAGAGCTTCTTTATGGATTGTTCCGCAGGTTGTTTTGACCCTGCGCCGAGACTGGGACTTCTGGGGTGAACACCTGACTTAGGACTTAATTCAGACCTGGTCGCTGCAGCGGCAGCGATTGCAGACTAAAGCCCTGTGCGTGTGCATGTGCAGCAACCGCACTGCGCGTGTGCTCAAAGTGAGATGCGAAGGCATCTCACTTGTGCGATTGCCTCTGCCTGATTGACAGAAGGGGCGGTCGGCGGCGTTGGGGCGGTGTTGCGGCAGTGTTGGGGGGGCGCCATCCCAACAACGCAGGCGTGTCCAGACCATTTGCGAGGCGGGCCGCGGTGGCTGCGAGATGTCATACGCAGCTGCTGTGGCCAAAAACATGGTGGGTAGCTGCGAAAGCATCACCGCTGTGCAATGCTTTCACACCACTGCGAGAGGGAAGGGGGGGGGGGGGGGGGGGGCGTCACCCCGCATGCCTAAGATTTTGATTGTAGATGTGAGTTTTTTCGCACATCTACGATCAGGTCTGAATTAGGCCCTTAGCCGGGAGGACACATCCCTAAAGCACCTCATGCACTTGTGTGTTATGTTGTGAGACATCCATCCAGTCACTGGCGTATTTATAATGGGTACAGTGTGTGTGTGCGGTGCACACGGGCCCCCGGGGGTCCCACACCGCACACCCTGCACACATTAATAGAAATACTTACCCTCCGGAGTCCTGCGGCGCAGCAGCAGCGCTGCCAAAATCACTGAGAAAATGGCGCGGCACCATTTTCCCGGTGTTTCGAGCATGTGCAGTAGGTAAATCACTGAGAAAATGACCGCCGCACCATTTATACAGAGATCTGCACATGCGCGGTAGACTCTGGGACAGCGCTAGGGTCCCCTACGGACCCTAGTGCCCAGAGTCTACACAGCGCTGTCGGCTAGACAGGAGGGGGCCCAGCTGGAGCTCTAGAAACGCCCCTGGATCCAGTGGCTGTGACTGGGAGATAACTGCAGCCACAGTATATTACACACATTACTGGAGTCTCACTATATTATACAGAACTTTAGAAATAATGTTGGTAATGATGATAACAGATATTAATTTAGAAAAGGATGGCGGATATTGGGGAAGATGTATTAACCTGGAGAAGGCATAAGGAAGTGATAAACCAGTGATATTTGCAAGGTGATAATGCACCAGCCAATCAGCTTCTAACTGTTAATTTACATATGGGAGCTGATTGGCTGGTGTGTTTATCACCTTGCACATATCACTGGTTTATCACTTCCTTATGCCTTCTCCAGGTTAATACATCTGCCCCAGTGTTCCTTTGCAATTCTTGAGTACTCTTTATTTGTCATTTTGAAAAATGCACCAATGGGACACAGGGTTAAATAAAATACATAGATGCTGGGTGTTATTAAAGATTGCACATACTGTAGATACCCTTGTACATTAGAATAGCTTGTAAAAGGAACACGGAACATTTGTCCTTGGAGGTCTCTATGAATAAGATTTGTTCTAACCAATGAGAAACCTCATTTCCTTCCGCTTCTTGTGAGTTCGTTTGGGACCTTGCCAGACTTCTTCTCGATTAGCAATGATAATATTTACGTTGGAAATGATTAATGAGCGTCTTTGACATTAATCATAAAAAATAAATAATATAGTCATCTTTTTCACTGTAGTTGTCCAGAGGCTATTATATTTCATGTTTGCTGTATACTACAGTTTACTTAAATTCAATATCAGCTCATGAATAAAATATTCATGTACACAGATGTATTCATTTCAACCTTGGATCTGCTGGCCGGAGATCTCCGCAGGGGCCTATTCTCCTTCGCCAATTTAGGTAATGAAAAATGTACATGGTAGAGCAGGAGCAGGGCCGTTTCTTGGGGCAGGCGAGCAGTGCAACCGCACTGGGCGCCCGTCGCGGCACTAACTGTGGCTCCCTGCTTCCCCCTCCTGAGTTCGCGGAGTTTCACGGAATGACGCGGTTGCTTCGTTACGTCACAACTCAACCACGTCACTCCGCGAAACTCCCCCCCCCCCCCCCCCCCCCCCCGAGCGGAGTACAGAGGGGGATCCAAGTTAGGAAGAGGGAAAGGCCGGCGCGAGGAGCGACTGGTGAGGCGGGCCGAAGAGCGGTAATCGCCTCTGTAAGTATTCTCTCTCTCTCTCTCTCTCTCTCAATGTGTACAATGGGGACACCTGCCGTAATGTGTGAAATGGGGACTCTTGCCTGCCGTAGTGTGGGGATTTAATGTATCAAGGGCATTGCGGTGTGTGGCATAATATGGTGCAGGGGGCATTACTGTGTGGGGCTTAATATGGTAGAATTTTTTTTCCTGTGGTGGTCGTGATCTGTTGGAGCAGGGTCAAAAACTGGATTGTGAGGTAGTCTTTTCAGACGAGGCCACACCCATTTAGATGAGGCCACGCCCCCTTGCCGGGTGCGCGCTCGAGTGTTTTTTTTTCATCTAGGTGTGGGGGGGGGGGGGGGGATTTCTCTATCATCCTAGTGGATGCTGGGGTTCCTGAAAGGACCATGGGGAATAGCGGCTCCGCAGGAGACAGGGCACAAAAAGTAAAGCTTTACGATCAGGTGGTGTGTACTGGCTCCTCCCCCTATGACCCTCCTCCAAGCCTCAGTTAGATTTTTGTGCCCGGCCGAGAAGGGTGCAATCTAGGTGGCTCTCCTAAAGAGCTGCTTAGAAAAGTTTAGCTTAGGTTTTTTATTTTACAGTGAGTCCTGCTGGCAACAGGATCACTGCAACGAGGGACTTAGGGGAGAAGAAGTGAACTCACCTGCGTGCAGGATGGATTGGCTTCTTGGCTACTGGACATTAGCTCCAGAGGGACGATCACAGGTACAGCCTGGATGGTCACCGGAGCCTCGCCGCCGGCCCCCTTGCAGATGCTGAAACGAGAAGAGGTCCAGAATCGGCGGCAGAAGACTCCTCAGTCTTCTTAAGGTAGCGCACAGCACTGCAGCTGTGCGCCATTTTCCTCTCAGCACACTTCACACGGCAGTCACTGAGGGTGCAGGGCGCTGGGAGGGGGGCGCCCTGGGAGGCAAATGAAAACCTTTTTTGGCTAAAAATACCTCACATATAGCCTCCGGGGGCTATATGGAGATATTTAACCCCTGCCAGAATCCACTAAAGAGCGGGAGACGAGCCCGCCGAAAAAGGGGCGGGGCCTATCTCCTCAGCACACAGCGCCATTTTCCTCACACAGCTCCGCTGGTCAGGAAGGCTCCCAGGCTCTCCCCTGCACTGCACTACAGAAACAGGGTAAAACAAGAGAGGGGGGGCAAAATTGTGGCAAAACTATATTATTAAAGCAGCTATACAGGGAGCACTTATTATAAGGCTATCCCTGTCATATATAGCGCTTTTGGTGTGTGCTGGCAAACTCTCCCTCTGTCTCCCCAAAGGGCTAGTGGGGTCCTGTCTTCGTTAAGAGCATTCCCTGTGTGTCTGCTGTGTGTCGGTACGTGTGTGTCGACATGTATGAGGACGATATTGGTGTGGAGGCGGAGCAATTGCCAAATATGGGGATGTCACCTCCTAGGGGGTCGACACCAGAATGGATGCCTTTATTTATGGAATTACGGGATAGTGTCAACACGCTAAAGCAGTCGTTTGACGACATGAGACGGCCGGACAATCAATTAGTGCCTGTCCAGGCGCCTCAAACACCGTCAGGGGCTGTAAAACGCCCTTTGCCTCAGTCGGTCGACACAGACCCAGACACAGGCACTGATTCCAGTGGCGACGGTGACGAATCAACCGTATTTTCTAGTAGGGCCACACGTTATATGATTTTGGCAATGAAGGAGGCGTTACATATTGCTGATACTACAGGTACCACAAAACAGGGTATCATGTGGGGTGTGAAAAAACTACCTATAGTTTTTCCTGAATCAGATGAATTAAATGAGGTGTGTGATGAAGCGTGGGTTGCCCCCGATAAAAAAATGCTAATTTCAAAGAAGTTATTGGCTTTATACCCTTACCCGCCAGAGGTTAGGGCGCGCTGGGAAACACCTCCTAGGGTGGACAAGGCGCTCACACGCTTATCAAAACAAGTGGCGTTACCCTCTTCTGAGACGGCCGCACTTAAAGATCCAGCAGATAGGAGGATGGAAAATATCCAAAAAAGTATATACACACATACAGGTGTTATACTACGACCAGCTATAGCGACAGCCTGGATGTGCAGTGCTGGGGTAGCTTGGTCAGAGTCCCTGATTGAAAATATTGATACCCTGGATAGGGACAATGTTTTACTGTCTTTAGAGCAAATAAAGGATGCATTTCTTTATATGCGTGATGCACAGAGGGATATCTGCACACTGGCATCACGGGTAAGTGCTATGTCCATTTCGGCCAGAAGAAGTTTATGGACGCGACAGTGGTCAGGCGATGCGGACTCAAAACGGCATAGGGAAGTTTTGCCGTATAAAGGGGAGGAGTTATTTGGTGTCGGTCTATCGGATTTGGTGGCCACGGCTACAGCCGGGAAATCCACCTTTTTACCTCAAGTCACTCCCCAACAGAAAAAGACACCGACTTTTCAACCGCAGCCCTTTCGTTCCTTTAAAAACAAGAGAGCAAAGGGATATTCATATCTGCCACGAGGCAGAGGAAGGGGGAAGAGACAGCAACAGGCAGCTCCTTCCCAGGAACAGAAGCCCTCCCCCGCTTCTACAAAAGCCTCAGCATGACGCTGGGGCTTCTCAAGCGGACTCGGGGGCGGTGGGGGGTCGTCTCAAGAATTTCAGCGCGCAGTGGGCTCACTCGCAGGTAGATCCCTGGATCCTGCAGATAATATCTCAGGGGTACAGGTTGGAACTAGAGACGGATCCACCTCGCCGTTTCCTGAAGTCTGCTTTACCAACGTCCCCCTCCGACAGGGTGACGGTCTTGGAAGCCATTCACAAGCTGTACTCTCAGCAGGTGATAGTCAAGGTACCCCTTTTACAACAAGGAAAGGGGTATTATTCCACTCTATTTGTGGTACCGAAGCCGGATGGCTCGGTAAGACCTATTCTAAATCTGAAATCCTTGAACCTGTACATAAAGAAGTTCAAGTTCAAGATGGAGTCACTCAGAGCAGTGATAGCGAACCTGGAAGAAGGGGACTTTATGGTATCCTTGGACATCAAGGATGCGTATCTCCACGTTCCAATTTACCCCTCACACCAGGGGTACCTCAGGTTCGTCGTACAGAACTGTCACTATCAGTTTCAGACGCTGCCGTTCGGATTGTCCACGGCACCTCGGGTCTTTACCAAGGTAATGGCCGAGATGATGATTCTTCTTCGAAGAAAAGGCGTATTAATTATCCCATACTTGGACGATCTCCTAATAAGGGCAAGGTCCAGAGAACAGCTAGAGATGGGATTAGCACTGTCTCAAGAAGTGCTAAAACAGCACGGGTGGATTCTGAATATTCCAAAATCCCAGTTAATTCCGACAACACGTCTGCTGTTCCTAGGGATGATTCTGGACACGGTTCAGAAAAAGGTTTTTCTCCCGGAGGAAAAAGCCAAGGAGTTATCCGAGCTTGTCAGGAACCTCCTAAAACCAGGAAAGGTGTCTGTACATCAATGCACAAGAGTCCTGGGAAAAATGGTGGCTTCTTACGAAGCAATTCCATTCGGCAGATTCCACGCAAGAATTTTCCAAAGGGATCTGTTGAACAAATGGTCAGGGTCGCATCTTCAGATGCACCAGCGGATAACCCTGTCTCCAAGGACAAGGGTATCTCTTCTGTGGTGGTTGCAGAGTGCTCATCTATTGGAGGGCCGCAGATTTGGCATACAGGATTGGATCCTGGTGACCACGGACGCCAGCCTGAGAGGCTGGGGAGCAGTCACACAAGGAAGAAACTTCCAGGGCGTGTGGTCGAGCCTGGAAACGTCTCTTCACATAAACATTCTGGAACTAAGAGCAATCTACAATGCTCTAAGCCAGGCAGAACCTCTGCTTCAAGGAAAACCGGTGTTGATCCAGTCGGACAACATCACGGCAGTCGCCCATGTGAACAGACAGGGCGGCACAAGAAGCAGGAGTGCAATGGCAGAAGCTGCAAGGATTCTTCGCTGGGCAGAGAATCATGTGATAGCACTGTCAGCAGTGTTCATCCCGGGAGTGGACAACTGGGAAGCAGACTTCCTCAGCAGACACGACCTTCACCCGGGAGAGTGGGGACTTCATCCAGAAGTTTTCCACATGCTGGTAACCCGTTGGGAAAGACCAATGGTGGACATGATGGCGTCTCGCCTCAACAAAAAACTGGACAGGTATTGCGCCAGGTCAAGAGATCCGCAGGCAATAGCTGTGGACGCGCTGGTAACGCCTTGGGTGTACCAGTCGGTGTATGTGTTTCCTCCTCTGCCTCTCATACCAAAAGTATTGAGAATTATACGGCAAAGAGGCGTAAGAACGATACTAGTGGTTCCGGATTGGCCAAGAAGGACTTGGTACCCGGAACTTCAAGAGATGATCACGGAAGATCCGTGGCCTCTACCTCTGAGAAGGGACTTGCTTCAGCAGGGTCCCTGTCTGTATCAAGACTTACCGCGGCTGCGTTTGACGGCATGGCGGTTGAACGCCGGATCCTAAAGGAAAAAGGCATGCCGGAAGAAGTCATTCCTACTTTGATTAAAGCAAGGAAGGAAGTAACCGCGCAACATTATCACCGCATTTGGCGAAAATATGTTGCGTGGTGCGAGGATCGGAGTGCTCCGACGGAGGAATTTCAACTGGGTCGATTCCTACATTTCCTGCAATCAGGATTGTCTATGGGTCTCAAATTGGGATCTATTAAGGTTCAAATTTCGGCCCTGTCAATTTTCTTCCAAAAAGAATTGGCTTCAGTTCCTGAAGTCCAGACTTTTGTTAAGGGAGTGCTGCATATACAGCCCCCTGTGGTGCCTCCAGTGGCACCGTGGGATCTCAATGTTGTTTTGGACTTTCTCAAATCTCATTGGTTTGAACCACTAAAAACTGTGGATTTGAAATATCTCACATGGAAAGTGACCATGCTACTAGCCCTGGCTTCGGCCAGGAGAGTGTCAGAACTGGCAGCTTTATCTTACAAAAGCCCATATCTGATTTTCCATTCGGACAGGGCAGAACTGCGGACTCGTCCGCATTTTCTCCCTAAGGTGGTGTCAGCATTTCATCTGAACCAACCTATTGTAGTGCCTGCGGCTACAAGCGACTTGGAGGACTCCAAGTTGTTGGACGTTGTCAGAGCTTTAAAAATATACATTTCAAGGACAGCTGGAGTCAGGAAATCTGACTCGCTGTTTATACTATATGCTCCCAACAAGTTGGGCGCTCCTGCGTCTAAGCAGACTATTGCTCGCTGGATTTGTAGTACGATTCAGCTTGCACATTCTGTGGCAGGCCTGCCACAGCCAAAATCGGTAAAAGCCCACTCCACAAGGAAGGTGGGTTCTTCTTGGGCGGCTGCCCGAGGGGTCTCGGCATTACAACTCTGCCGAGCGGCTACGTGGTCGGGGGAGAACACGTTTGTAAAATTCTACAAATTTGATACCCTGGCTAAGGAGGACCTGGAGTTCTCTCATTCGGTGCTGCAGAGTCATCCGCACTCTCCCGCCCGTTTGAGAGCTTTGGTATAATCCCCATGGTCCTTTCAGGAACCCCAGCATCCACTAGGACGATAGAGAAAATAAGAATTTACTTACCGATAATTCTATTTCTCGGAGTCCGTAGTGGATGCTGGGCGCCCATCCCAAGTGCGGATTATCTGCATTACTTGTCCATAGTTACAAAAATCGGGTTATTATTGTTGTGAGCCATCTTTTCAGAGGCTCCGCTGTTATCATACTGTTAACTGGGTTTAGATCACAGGTTGTACGGTGTGATTGGTGTGGCTGGTATGAGTCTTACCCGGGATTCATAAATCCTTCCTTATTGTGTACGCTCGTCCGGGCACAGTACCTAACTGAGGCTTGGAGGAGGGTCATAGGGGGAGGAGCCAGTACACACCACCTGATCGTAAAGCTTTACTTTTTGTGCCCTGTCTCCTGCGGAGCCGCTATTCCCCATGGTCCTTTCAGGAACCCCAGCATCCACTACGGACTCCGAGAAATAGAATTATCGGTAAGTAAATTCTTATTTTTTTATGTCATGGGGGGGGGGGGGGGGGGCGCATTTTTTAAATCTCGCACTGGGAGCCAAATTGGCTAGAAACAGCCCTGAGCAGGAGTACTCCCCATACTGCACTCCAGCTGCTGGGAATCTACACATCCCACAGTTGTAGCATACCTTAATAGCAAAACGGTGGCAGGGCATGCTGAGATATGTGGTTCAACAGCAGCTTCAGGGAAGCATGTTGAATCCCCGTGCGGCAGAATAGCCACGAGGCCAAACTGCTAAAAAAATCCAGCAACTTTTTTGATCGCTAGGCGTACGCGAGGTGATTGACAGGAAGCCGGCGTTTGGGTGGAGGGGGGGGGGAGGGGCTGGCCGTTTTCTGTGAGTGTCAGGAAAAACGGAGATGTTCCCAAGTGTTTTCATGGAGGGTGTGTGACGTCAGCTCTGGCCTCCGATCAGCCTGTTCTCATCACACTGTAGGAGTAAGTCCTGGGCTACACACAGACTGCACACACTGGAAAAATCATTGATTAGTGAGTTGTGAACGGATTTGCAGCTGACACAGATTTTTGCAAGGTGTGCGCAAACTTTCACGGGGCGTCTTTTCACTCTGTCTGGGCGGCGACTATCCGATCAAAGACCTCTGCAAATTCGCAGAAGAGCGATCAGGTCTGAATTAGGCCCTTAGTTGCTTCCAATTGTCTTATTTGTGCAACTAAGGTGCACAGTCCAGCAAAAAAGGTGTTTGGCACAGGCTGAGCCGCACCATCGCACGGGACCTGACGCGCATAGAAGGGCTGTTTGGAGCAACTGCTGTAAAAAAGTATGAGGACACAGCTGTACATTTAACTCGGCACCCGGCCTAGAATATTTTCTATGCTGAGAACAGAACATTTGAATGTCAAAAATACATTTCATGCTTTAAGTGAAAAATGTCAAAATATCTAAATTCTACACAGAATAACAGCAGGAGATTGGTAACATGCAGTTTAAGAAAGTATTCACAATTCTCTGCACTCTTAACTAAAGTGTATCTGCCGCTTTCCTTACATATTTACAACAGAGGCAGCCATTTTGTGGACTGCACCAATATTCAATATGGCAGCAGTTCCTTTATCTCCTGCGATAATAAGCCAAAGTGTAAACAACATGCCCAATTAGTTGACTAGTTGTAATGACCAGTATTAGGGATATCTTCCACTCCTCCAGATGTAGATTTCCTTGCGTTTTCTTTTCAGTTGTCATATTCCTGCAGCCCCGATACTGTAGATAGCAGTGGGGCCTGTGCAGGATTAATTAGTATACAAATGAGAGACGCATAACACCATCTCTGGATGGTGCTATATGTGCCTTACCAGCTTCCCCCTACTTAGCACTAGTGAGATCCTTTACCGCCCATGCCCAGTCTTACAGCTCACAAATGCGCAGTCTGAAATCGGCTGATGGGGCTTTGGCGCATGTGCGAGCAGGTAAGACCATTCATACGCTGTCCGAAGTTGGCGAGACTGTCTTGTGTGCAGACGTGGCCTCAGCGGCTCATGACTGCGCTATGCGTAAGGAACTCATGGGCGAATTTATCAATGAGTGATACATTTCACTATGAGTGATAAATTGCACCAGCCAATCAGCTCCTAACTGCCATGTTACAGACTGTGGGGTCCATTCACGAAGCAGTGAAAAGAGTTTAGAAGTGAGCCTGTGGAGTATAATATGTATAGTATGCAAATTCTAAATGTTACTTCAATGCTGATTGGTTGCCGTAGGCAACTTCTCCACTGGCTCACTTCTCCACTCTTATCACTGCTTCATGAATAGACCTCTGCGTTTGAAAAGTTTATCACTCACAGTGAAATGTATCACTCATTGATAAATGAGCCCATTAGAAAGTCCTGTTTTGTATTAGCATTACCTGATGCAGGGCTGCTGAAACGCACTTACTGTAGAGGTAGGTTTACGCAATACGCAAGGCCTCTCCAGCAGCTATTTTACTAAATAAGGGAGTCTATTCATGAAGCAGTGAAAAGAGTGGAGAAGTTGCCCATGGCAACCAATCTGCATTGAAGTAACAAGTATACTGGTTCACTTCTTTGCTCTTTTCACTGCTTCGTAAATAGACCCCGCAAGCACAAACTGGGGTGCGAAAAAAAATCAACAAAATTTGCTGATACCTTTTGTATTGCTTTACAAAATTTGTCTTTTTGTGACACTGCTGCAAGATTCTGATTGCAGTATATGGTATATCACCTGGTGGGTGAGGAAGCTGCGGCATTACCCAGCTGTGGATATATCCTGGCCCCTGGATGTGGGTACAGTTTTGCTCAGGCGAGCACTAAGGAGACCCAAGTAGATCAGTGATAATTATAGTTTCTGTGATTCCAACAAATCCGAAATTGTTTCTTGAGCGGTGATTTTCCAGGTCATCTGATGTCTCGTTATTGGATGTATAGACTGATTCTGTATGTGTATGGTATTTTGCAGGGCAATTATAGTGTCTTCTGCTCCGCTGGTTCTCTACCCCAGCTCGGCGATGCATTTGTTATGTGACTTTGTGCTATCACCATATTGATGGATAATAGGACGGAGTCTATTTTACCATCAATTAATGATGTTCCTCTCACTGCTGCGGCTGCTGCTGTTTTGTTTGCAGAGGGTGAGAAGCTGCCCGTAGAAGGTGGGGCTTGGCGGTAAGATTCGGGTCTGCTTACATTTTATGTTCATTGATTGTTCCCAGAGATGTTTCCATATCCTGCGTTGTCTTTTGAGCCTCTCACGCAGCTCATTACTGCTGTATATCTGCAGTACCCTGGTCAGGTTGGCTATAGCTGTCAGGGATTTGTACACTGTTTTCTGTCTCCGTATACACCCTTTATTACACCGTTACCCGTTCGTACTCAGATCATTTAGGTAAAGGGACCCTCAGGTATAAGTCTGGCCTTATAGGTCTTTCTCCTCCCTGGGATGCATTCATTATGGTACAATTTCGTGCCCAATATACTCCTTTCGAGCGACCTTCAGGTGAGCAGCCTGTGGGACAACAGAACATTGGTTTGGTAATGTGTAGTATACTATAAGGGCCTGCCTTCAGTTGTAGTATATGCGTTACCTGGTTTCTTTGAATGTAGGGTTGGCGTTATAGCTCCGTAGTGGTTTATGTGCAGACCCTGTTAGTGACAGGTCATTATTACTTAGAGTTGGAGGGCCATTAGTTTGCCCCCCTGGGTTTCCTTTATGTGATACCGATGACAGGTTCAGCATCTCTTGGGCACGCTGATTTCTGTAAGGTTATTTAGGATTTATATCACCTTTATTATTTATTGCCAACTTTGATTTTATAAAATAGGTCTCAGGTTTATAGAAGGGTCACCCAGTGTCACATTATGGTGGTGCTGGAACCGATAGGACAGCAGTGCTCGGAGTTAAATACCCTTAGGCTAGCTAGATGTAAGACGACAGTTCCCTTTTAGCAAAGGAAATGTAATTTCCACATTTAATGTGACCCCTGCCCCTCTCACTTGTCTACTCAAGAACTCTCGATCACCCCTGAAGTGCCCAAGATACAGAGGTGAACCTAAAAGGAAGTGGATCAGTAGTTGGATTTATTGGATAATTTGCCTAGTTCTTTAAATTTGGCACTGAAACATTTATAATAGAGGGCCCAGAAGGACTGCAGTGTTCTTCATAGGGATAGATAGATAGATAGATAGATAGATAGATAGATAGATAGATAGATAGATAGATAGATAGATAGATAGATAGATAGATAGATAGATAGGTAAGAGGTCCTTCAGAGAACAATCTGTGTCTGGCAGTACTTGTGTAGACATTTGGTGTTTGAATAAGTGTCCTTTCCCACCTTTGGTATTGGTGAGGCTTTGCAGAGCTGTGGACATGTGTCATGCTTTCCTGTAGGAGAGACCGTTCATACATTGGGGCAGATGTATTAACCTGGAGAAGGCATAAGGAAGTGATAAACCAGTGATATGTGCAAGGTGATAATGCACCAGCCAATCAGATCCTAACTGTTAATTTACATATTGGAGCTGATTGGCTGGTGCCTTTATCACCTTGCACATATCACTGGTTTATCACTTCCTTATGTCTTCTCCAGGTTAATACATCTGCCCCATTGTTCTCTCCTGTTGGAGAGAGCGCTCATGTGTCGTGCTTTCCTATTGGAGAGCTTTCATGTATCGTGCTTTCCTATTGGAGAGAACAGTCATGTGATGCGCTTATCACCGTTGATAATGGTCATACGCTGGGGTTTCCTGCTGGTTAGAGCGGTCCTGCCAGTGGAGTAGGGTTCCATGACTGGTTGTGATACAGAAGATAGATATTAAAAAGATAGACAGTTATTAGGTCGACAGTAAAAGGTCAACGGTCAACAGGGTCAAAAGGTCAACAGTCAAAACGTCAACAGGGTCAAAAGGTCGACAGTTAAAAGGTCGACTGGGTCAAAAGGTCTACAGGGTAAGACACACAAAAAAAATGTGGGTATTGTTTTGTCTTTGAACATTCTTTTAGCCCAATTTGTTGAAATGCATCCCGCGTGAGCTTGCTTCGCTTGCCACGCTTCGGGCTCGGTGGCTTGCTTCGCTTGCTACGCTTCGGGCTCGGTGGCTTCCTTCGCTTGCCACGCTTCGGGCTCGGTGCCTTGCTTCGCTTGCCACGCTTCGGGCTCGGTGGCTTGCTTCGCTTGCTACGCTTTGGGCTCGGTGGCTTGCTTCGCTTGCTACGCTTCGGGCTCGGTGGCTTGCTTCGCTTGCTACGCTTCGGGCTCGGTGGCTTGCTTCGCTTGCCACGCTTCGGGCTCGGTGGCTTGCTTCGCTTGCTACGCTTCGGGCTCGGTGGCTTCCTTCGCTTGCCACGCTTCGGGCTCGGTGGCTTGCTTCGCTTGCTACGCTTCGGGCTCGGTGGCTTGCTTCGCTTGCTACGCTTTGGGCTCGGTGGCTTGCTTCGCTTGCTACGCTTCGGGCTCGGTGGCTTGCTTCGCTTGCTACGCTTTGGGCTCGGTGGCTTGCTTCGCTTGCCACGCTTCGGGCTCGGTGGCTTGCTTCGCTTGCCACGCTTCGGGCTCGGTGGCTTGCTTCGCTTGCTACGCTTCGGGCTCGGTGGCTTCCTTCGCTTGCCACGCTTCGGGCTCGGTGGCTTGCTTCGCTTGCCACGCTTCGGGCTCGGTGGCTTGCTTCGCTTGCTACGCTTCGGGCTCGGTGGCTTGCTTCGCTTGCTACGCTTAGGGCTCGGTGGCTTGCTTCGCTTGCTACGCTTTGGGCTCGGTGGCTTGCTTCGCTTGCTACGCTTTGGGCTCGGTGGCTTGCTTCGCTTGCCAAGCTTCGGGCTCGGTGGCTTGCTTCGCTTGCCACGCTTCGGGCTCGGTGGCTTGCTTCGCTTGCCACACTTCGGGCTCGGTGGCTTGCTTCGCTTGCCACGCTTCGGGCTCGGTGGCTTGCTTTGCTTGCCACGCTTCGGGCTCGGTGGCTTGCTTCGCTTGCTACGCTTCGGGCTCGGTGGCTTGCTTCGCTTGCTACGCTTCGGGCTCGGTGGCTTGCTTCGCTTGCTACGCTTCGGGCTCGGTGGCTTGCTTCGCTTGCTACGCTTTGGGCTCGGTGGCTTGCTTCGCTTGCTACGCTTCGGGCTCGGTGGCTTACTTCGCTTGCTACGCTTCGGGCTCGGTGGCTTCCTTCGCTTGCCACGCTTTGGGCTCGGTGGCTTGCTTCGCTTGCCACGCTTCGGGCTCGGTGGCTTGCTTCGCTTGCCACGCTTCGGGCTCAGTGGCTTGCTTCGCTTGCCATGCTTCGGGCTCGGTGGCTCGCTTCGCTTGCCACGCTTCGGGCTCGGTGGCTTGCTTCGCTTGCCACAAAGCTACTAAAAGTAATAGTTTGTGACATTAATAGTAAATGCAGGAAAAGTTGTAAAAATGTAAAACACCCTAATACAAAAATGTGTTGACCATACGTTGACCTTTTGACTCTGACGACCTTTTGACCACGTCGACCTTGTGACTGTCAACCTTTTGAATGTCGACCTTTTGGTTGTTGATCGTTTGACCCAGCTGACCTTTTGAGCCTGTCAACATAATGTATGTCGACCATTAGTGGTCGACCTATTGACTGTAGACCTTTTTACTGTAGATCTATAGGGGGTCATTCCGAGTTGATCACTAGCTGCCGTTGTTCGCGGCGTAGCGATCATTTAAAAAAATGCCAAATCTGCGCATGCGTATGCAGCGCAATGTGCACGCGCAACGTACGGGTACAAAGAACATCGTGGTTTTGCACAGGTTCTAGCGACGCTTTCAGTCGCACTGGCGGACGCAAGGAGATTGACAGGAAGAGGGAGTTTCTGGGTGGCAACTGACCGTTTTCTGTGAGTGTTTGGAAAAACGCAGGCGTGGCCGGGCGTTCGCTGGGCGGGTATCTAACGTCATTACCGTGTCATTCGTCGCAGCAATCATCGCACAGGATAAGTAACTACAGGGCTGGTCTTGTTTTGCACAAAATGTGTTTGCAGGCGCTCTGCTGCACAGGCGTTCGCACTACTGCAAAGCGAAAATATACTCCCCCGTGGGTGGCTACTATGCGTTTGCACGGCTGCTAAAAGTAACTAGCGAGCGATCAACTCGGAATGAGGGCCGTAGTCCGGATACCCCCATGCCCTGGTCTCCTCACCTCTGTCACATACAGCAGGATACTCACCAATAGTCAGTGCACTTGGTTTTAGGCTAGTATGCTTCCGACATGGGTAAATGGATGCCAGTCTAGCCAGTGGGATGGGGGCCTCAGCAATGCAGTCATCCACCCAACAGATGTAAGGTGTCTTTCCATACAGAAAATAAATCTGCTTGAAACTCGTTAATAATGTGACAGAAAATAAAGCTTACAAATGATCCCGGTCCTACGTCTATTGAATGGTTTACGCTCCTAATGGCATGTACTGTATCTGTCTCTATCAGATGGGGGGGAGGCGGTGTTCACATGTTGCTGCTAATTCCGCAGCTATACAGGTCCATAATTGAGAAGATTGTCTGAGAGGAATTCGTAGGCCCAAGTTTCTTGTCTGCAAATATTAGATAAGAGGATTAATGATAACTTGCCATTCTGCCAGCTGTGGCACCCTCATGTTTGTTGTGAGCTCCGTGTGTTGTTGTGTTTACTAATTCTGGATAAGTTACCGTCCCCAAGCCGGTGAAAAATCGGAATGCAGCTTGGTGCCTTCAGAATCTCTCCGCCCATTGCCACTTTTCTTGGTGATGACGATGGATCATTGCGCGTCTTTGGGAGCTCTGCTCTTAACTTTATTAGTGAGCTGTGTTTGCTGTGAGAGGTAAAGTTGCTTCCACTGCAAAGTGATAGTCAAACATTGAGAAAGCAAATGATTACGGTGGGTTACAGAAACATAGGTTTTGAAACTAGAATTTAATGCCATAGAATGTAAATATAATGTATTAGGACCTTCAGAAACCTCAAGTTAAAACGTAGACTTAATGGTGGAGCAATGTCAACCCATGTGGAGAAGTTATTTGAGAAGATGGCAATAAGTGACACTTACTGTAAAGGTGCATAGACACTGGGGGGTAAATTTACTAAGATGGGAGTTCTATTTAAGATGGATGTTGCCCATAGCAACCAATCAGATTCTACTTCTCATTTATCTAACACCTTCTAGATGATAGTACCTGGAATCTGATTGGTTGCTATGGGCAACATCCCATCTTAAATAGAATTCCCATCTTAGTAAATTTACCCGTGGGCGTTTTAGCCCAGGGTGTATGCACAGCGATGATCGTGAACATCGCTGGCAGGAAAATAGCTCAGTGCACACACACTGAGCTATTTTCCCTGTGCCCAGCGATGTTCACGGGAAGGTGAAGCGCTTTCCACAGTAGGAGACTGTGGAAAGTGCTTCACTTGGCTGTTCAAACAGCCCGACGTTCACCTCTCATCGCCCGGCCATACACACTGGCCGAGTTTGGAGGTTATTCCGACCCGTTTGCACGCACCGGTTCTTCTCTGGTCGGAACTGCGCATGTGCGGCGGCCAGAACAAAGAAGAAAGTGATCGGTAGCGTGATCGCAAGAAGATTGACAGCGGGGAGGCCTTCCGGGGCATCTACTCACCGTTTTCCGGGCATGGAGATCCGAATGCAGGCGTGTCCAGGCGTTTGGAGGGCGGATGTCTGAAGACAATCCCTGGACCTTCGTCGCTGGTTCCGTCGCACAGGGTAAGTAGGTCTGACCCTGGTCTTGTTTTGCAGGAAACTTTTTGAGCATAGCAGGGGTGCACAAGCGATCGCTGTCCTGCTATGATAAAATACACTCCCCCATAGGCGGCGTCAAGTTAATCGCACGAGCAGCAAAAAGTTGCTACGTGCGATCAACTCGGAATGAGCGCAAAGTAGCTCAAAACACCAAAAGTGAGCTACTCTGAGCTCAGAATTGGCTAATGTGTATGGGCCTTAAGTGTGAGGAATTCGGCAGGACTGTGGGGTGTGAGACGTGTGGTATGAGCCGGGCGGGAAGACGGATGCAGCTCCTTTGTAAATTATTAGTTTGCAAAAATATTTTCTCTTCTGCAATTTTGTCTGACGGATAAAATAACTGTGAAAGGTTTGGCCTTTGCATCTATTACGAAGCTTATTACATTAAACTTGCAGCAGTCTACACCGAAGACCAGAAAAATAGTCATTGAAAATGCCAAATTCAGGACACATGAGGAGATGAGAACATCTCTCATCTTCATCTCCCCAAGGAATACTCAGCTGAGTAATGCTACAAAACAGTCATATAGAAGGCGTGATTGGTTCTGTGTAGAATGCTGTATGCACTGAAATTCCTCTGCCTTCTGAAGCAATTTTGGGTCTCTAATACCACACTTTGGTGGTCATTCCAAGTTGTTCGCTCGTTGCCGATTTTCGCTATGCTGCGATTTGTTGCTAAATGCGCATGGTACGCAGCGCGCATGCGCTTAGTTATTTTACTAAAAACTTAGTAGTTTTGCTGTTGTTCGTGCGGCGCTTTTCAGTCGCACTGCTGATCGGTAAATGATTGACAAGAAAGGGGCGTTTCTGGGTGGTAACTGAGCATTTTCCGGGAGTGTGCTAAAAAACGCAGGCGTGTCAGGGAAAAACGCGGGAGTGTCTGGAGAAACGGGGTAGTGGCTGGCCGAACGCAGGGCGTGTTTGTGACGTCAAACCAGGAACTAAACGGACTGAGCTGATCGCAATCTGTGAGTAGGTCTGGAGCTACTCAGAAACTGCAAGAAAATATTTAGTAGCAGTTCTGCTAATCTTTTGTTCGCTATTCTGCTAAACTAAGATACACTCCCAGAGGGCGGCGGCCTAGCGTGTGCAATGCTGCTAAAAGCAGCTAGCGAGCGAACAACTCAGAATGACCACCTTTATGGGAGATAGACAGGAATGTATGATCATACCATTATTGTACATAAATACTTGGACTTTTATACTCAGCAAAGGTCTTCACCTCTCAACAAGCCCCTATTGTGCGAGGGCTGGTCGACACCTCTCTGAAGCCTGTTGGGCCACTGTCCAAGGCTGTTGGGCCATAGAACTAGGACTGAGCGGCCTCTGTCCAAGGGCTGATGGGCTTCTGTCTTTTCAGTATGCTGCAGTTTTTGGTGTTATTTTTTTTTTTTTAAATGTTTTTATTAAAGTCAAGAAACATGACAAGATGACATAAACATGCCATAGTTACAGCTTGGATAAGGTATTGCAATGAAAAAAGGATAGTACCATCTATCAAAAAGTACAAAGTTACATTGTGGTGTATTGCTTCAGCCAGGGGGGCTCCTGTACGGAGGAAACTCATGCAAGTACAGGGAGAATATACAAACTCCACACAGTTAGAGTCATGGAGGGAATCAAACCCATGACCTCAGTGCTTTGAGGCAGTAATGCTAACCATTACACCATCCATGCTGCCCGTAAAATCACACTGTAGGCACTGTGCACAGGCGGGTGCAGGCAATTGGCACCTGGCAGCTGAAAGCATGCCCCTGTCACTGAATTAGATATGATTGGGCAGTGGGCAGGACCAGTCCAGCCGAGCAGCGGCAGACTGTCTGGCACTGTCTGTCCAAGCTCCCTTTGTGTCAGTCAGCGGCGGCGGGCGGCGCTGGGAAGAGGGCATGACCTCTGCTGCAGCACTGCTCTCCCTGCATATGCTGCGCTTGGCTGGTCCCGTTGTCTCATCTGGGGCTGCTCTACAAAAAACCACCCCCTTTCCCGGGCAGACTTCCGCGATCATTAGCTACCCCACACACCGCCGAGCTTACAATAGTGGCGGCCAACTTTGGCTGTCACAAGTGATGAGGAAGGCATTGTTACAGGCAGCCAGGCATTAAACATAAAAAGCCTTATCATGGACATCCACCACATACTACCCGATCGCAGGCCACGTCCACCACTCTGTCCAAGCAGCAGGCAGTTATGTGACCAGCGGTCAGAATACCGATACAGGAATCCCGCCCCCTTACAGTCCTGAATACCGGTCCCACAGTGTGGCTAGTGCAGCGAGCCCGCAAGGGGCTTCGTTACGCTCCCCCCCCCCCCCCCTGTTTCCCTGTTGGGATTCCGGCGTCACGCATGCCCAACCCGTCCAAGCTCCCCTGGACCATCCAGGGAAGATACTGGTGTGAGCTACCGGAGGAGCGGGACCCATCACTTCCATTTAGGCTGCCCGTCCGTCCTGTATGAGCCTGCTATCAGCATTGAGGGAGCAATGGTGGCTGGGACCACCCGGGAGCTGTCTAAGAGGAGGTGAGATACTTTTTCAACTTATTCTAACATCACCGAGTCCCTGCCACTCGAATACTGCCCACTTCTTACCAACCTGCCCCCCCCCCTTCTATTACTCCCTGCCTGACCCGCTACTCTGCACTACTGTTACTCCCATCCTGCCCCCCCCCTTCTATTACTCCCTGCCTGACCCGCTACTCTGCACTACTGTTACTCCAATCCTGCCGCCCCCTTCTATTACTCCCTGCCTGACCCGCTACTCTGCACTACTGTTACTCCAATCCTGTCCCTCCCTTCTATTACTCCCTGCCTGACCCGCTACTCTGCACTACTGTTACTCCAATCCTGTCCCCCTCTTTCCACTGCTCCCCTGCTCCTCCTCCCTATCTCTCCAGTCTCCCCCTATTCCTCCCGTCTCCATATTTCTCCTATCTCTCCTATCTCCCCATATTCCACCTCTCTCTCCCATACATTTATATATTAGCCGCCTGCTCATCACAAGTTTGATGAGCAGGCAGTCTGCAGGCAATGGTGGCAGCATCAGACTGAGATGCAGATTAGCGGCTGAGGGCCGGGCAGCTGATGGTGGTGATTTTGTAGGCCGTTGGCAGGGGCAGCGCCCATTAGCAGCAGCAGTAGCGGGCATTGGCCCGGCGGTGGTTCGAAACAGTGGCGGAACTCGACGAACATTATGGCTGCAGCATACATGCCGACATTCTGGCTGCTCTCTCCGGGAGAGAGCAACCAGGTCGTCTCAGCAGGGGGGCAAGGGGAGGGCTGTTATGTGAGGAGGGGGTGGACCGGAGGTGGGATTGGGGCAGGGCATAGGCATGATGGGGGCGGGGTTACAGAGACGTCTCCTTTAAGCCACGCCCCCACTCTGTAATGCCATGATTACCGGCATTATACTGCAGGAGGTGTGGCTATGATGACGCGATTCAGCAAGAACCGCGTAATCGACTGTCCGGACAGCCCACTTTACACACTGAGTGGGCAGACGAGCAGGGGCAACCTGAAGAATCGGGAGATTTGCCTGCTCTTCCGGGGAGCCGGGAGGGTCACCTGATTTTCGTGAGCCTCCCGGCCCTTCCTGGAGAGTAGGCAAGTATGGGCTGCAGTGCCTCACCAGCCACTGACCTCACTGCACGCCACTGCTTCCAGAATATCATCCATGTTTCCGCATAACTCTGGAACCTACAATAGGTTCGACTATAAATTCTAAGATTGCAAGCAGGGCCCTCCTACCTCTCATTACAGTTTTGTTCCAAGTTGTAAAGCTCAACCGAATATACTGCTATATGCTGTAAATAATTGTTAATCAGTAACCTGGGAGATTTATGAATGGTATATATACTTTGTTCTTTGGTCATCAATTCCATTTCTAAAAACGTTGATCTAGAGATGAATGTTAACTTGCCGTGAGTTACATTTTTGCGGTCACATGCTTGAAAATAATAATTTTAATGTTGATAATACCTTTCATTATCATTTATCACCCTAATACAGGAGGGTATTCAATTGAAATGTTTAATTTAATTTTGTGTTTGCCAATCAAAAATTAAAAAGGTGTTTTGTAGCCTATGTGGGTACATTTACTGTACTATAAGAGTATTCATAGCTCACAGGGCAGCCTCAGATGGTAATACAGTATAGCCCAGTGCATGATATCATTGGTAGGTACTAAAGGGCCCATACACTTAAGCGACCGCATGTCGCAGGCGATCACCCCAGCAGCCTACCGGAGGGCAGGATCGCCCAAGATACATCGTATGCTGTCTTTTTGCATCCGATGTATCCTGGGCGATCCCAGCCATGCCCCTAGGTCGGACCTGATTGAATGTGCATCACATTCAATCTGGAGGAACCGATCCGATGCTCACAGGAACGCGCATCGGTTCGGAAACACCTCCAAAATGCCCGATTTCATCCAATATATCGGGCCGAATGCCCGAAATCGGATGAAATCAGGCATTATCGCTCTATTGTATGGGGCCCTTAAGAGATATTTAATGGGGTTCAGTATGATTTACTGGCAAAATACCGACATGGTCAAAATACCGACATTCATTATGCCGACATGCACAAAAAATGCCGACATAGTCCGTATACTGACATGTGAAATGCCGACATGTCAAAATACCGGCATGGGTTGTTGTTGTTTTTTTGGGGGGGGGGTGTTTGTCGATGTTGACATAGGTCGACATGAACACCGTCAAAGTGTACCACGTCTCCTCGCATAGCTCGCTGCGCTCAGCACACTATTATATTCCCCCCCAGGTCCACTGGGATGGAAACGTATAAAGAAGTCTGTTTTTTATGGGCAAAGAGTTCTTATAAATGCATGTCGGCATTTTGACATGTTGGCATTTCAAATGTCGGTATTCTATGTCTGCATTTTGAACATGTCGGCATAATGAATGTTGGTATTTTGCCTGTCGGGCAATGGGTGTCGGGATTATGGCCATCGGCATTGTGTCCGTCGGTAAATCAACTTCTACCCATTTAATGACATGAGGTTTTCGTGCCCAGGTCTGGTGACTAGTTATTTATCACAACCCTACATATCCTCAGAATCACACAACATATGACGGTTAGAGCTGGATGTTTCATAACATATTCCTTTTCGGTTGCGTAATAATTCTTTGTAGCCTATTACTGGCGCACTTACTGTACGAGTATAAAGACGTCAGGCAACGACTGGTATGTGGTTTACTTTATTTGTGTTTTTCTCATCAACTTGATGTACAGTAAAACATCCATTGCTCCTGATACTGGGGGTCATTCCGACCGTATCGCACGCTGCCGTTTTTTGCAGTGCAGCGATCAGGTCAGTACTGCGCACGTGTATGCACCGCAATATGCAGGCGCGTCTCACGGGTACAAAGCGGATCGTTGCTGGGCGATGGATTTAACGAAGAATCCATTCTCACAGCCGATCGTAAGGATATTGACAGGAAGAAGGCGTTTGTGGGTGTCAACTGACCGTTTTCAGGGAGTGGTTGGAAAAACGCAGGCGTGTCCAAGCATTTGCAGGGCGGGTGTCTGACGTCAATTCCGGGACCAGACAGGCTGAAGTGATCACAGCGGCTGAGTAAGTTCGGACCTACTCAGAAACTGCACAAACTATTTTTGTACCGCTCGGCTGCACATGCGATCGCACACTTGCACAGAAAATATACACTCCCCAGTGGGTGGCGACTATGCGTTTGCACGGCTGCAAAAAGTAGCTAGCGAGCGATCAACTCAGAATGACCCCCACTGTCAGGACATATTTGCTATAATTGCACCATGTTATTGGAATATCTGAACACCTCCAGGATGTTTCCAAAGTAATACCCCTGTAGAAGTTACACCAGCTGGATGTGCCATTAATCGCGTAAAAAAGTCCCTCTCAGGTCCCGGGTGACTTGGGCGCAGCAAACGTTTTTTTAGCACAAAACGTGCAACTTATTTGCATAACGTAAACTACTGAAGGCAACACAACTGCGTTGTGTGTAAAAGGTTATGGGGTGCGCTCATTGGGGGGGATCACTATGATGCTTTGAGAGCAGCCAGATTAGTGGGGTCACCCTTCCCACAATACGGAAACTATACAGCATAAATAAAACTCCTCGTTCACCTCTTGTTTGTTTGTGGAAACAAAACAGAAAAAAGATAAAGTGGCTTTAAACTCACTTGGTGTTGGAGTGGATGCGAGTTGGCAACTATTGGGTTAATCCATTATACAATGGTGGTGACCAAACGAGAAACTAGGACAATTGTCTAATACTGTAATTGTTTATTTTAAAAACAATTCATATTACAATGTAGCATATACAAACAACAAATAATACAAAACAGGAGGGGGGGGGGGGGGCACATAAGTGCTGATAAAGTCAAAGTCTTAAGGCCCCCATACATTGCTGATATAATGCTGCAATTTCCAGATCCCCCTATGGCCGGGAGAATAGAGAATATTAAACATGCAGAAAAATCTTGATTCCCACATCCCATCCAAGGGCCTAATTCAGCATGGGTTATAGTTGTGCGAAAAAATGCACGACTACAACCCTTTACACTGACATGCGGGGGGACGGCCAGCACAGGGCAAGTATCGGGTCCTGCCCCACCTGCTAAAATGCGAGCGCATCGCTAAACAGCGATGCGCTCTCAAGATTAGGGTTGCTCCCTAGCTGCGAAGGCAGACGGCAGACGCCATCTTTTGGGTCGTAGTGACTGCGTTTGACATACGCAGCTGCCACGGCCTGCCCCGCAACGGTCTGTACACGCCTGCGTTGTCCGGACCGCGCACCCCAAATGGTGCGTCGATGCCCACAAAACGCGACATCAACGCCCCAGCACCACCCCCCGCAGGACTTAGACTGCAATCACAGTTAAACGGTCAGTATTGCGGATCATCCATGGCCACCAATCGGCGGTACCAGTCAGGTTGGGGAATTGGACTTTAGATGTATAGGGGTCTTTATGGTCCGGTGTCCACTTAAAAGATCAATTGAGTTGCGTACACGTGCATCAGACTATTTCGCATTGAGTCCCAGTTGGAGATCTGTATGTTCCTGAGATGTTGATTTTGCTCTGGTAAAGTTTGGGGTGGATCTGACCCACGACTCTGTAGTAGTCACAGGGACCCCTTCTGTGGTTGCAGCCGTCCCGGTAGGGACTGCGTCAAACGCCTTACTCTGGGATCAACATTAGAACTCCCGGGTCACAAACCTGGAAGTCCTCACGTCACTGTTATCGGAAGAGCTGTCCCAAACAAAATTACTTGTGACTCGAGTATCTATGAATACGGTGTTATTAATCACCACTATGCATGCAATAAGAGTTGGGATGTACGATACATGATACATTCCACCCTAAGGAAAAATCATTGATCGTTTATTATGTGGAAATTGAAGTAACACAGTTCTGCAAAACTGATTTAAAAAAACTACATGAAATGATTGGCGATGTTTTGTTTTTTTGTACGTTTGTTCTACCTGGCAAGACTGTCTTCCAGCACAGATCTGGTAAATGTCTCTACAGGAAGCTTTTAGCCGGGGGCTAGTGCGTTTGAATTAAAGGGGAATGGACTTGCGGACACCCACAGGACCTGCTGTACAGGTAAATAATTGATAGGACTGTAAGACTAACCTTGAGTTGCCCACCCCCCTGGGACTGCTGTCTGCAGCTGTGTCCTCATATAATTGGGAGCGGGTCCTGATGGAGCCCGATTTAATGATTGTGGTCTCATAGTAGCTGAGACGCGCTGCTTCTTTAGTTTAGCAAACTAGTTTTATGGTTCAGTAGTGACCTATAGCATGACATATATGAATAATCTCATGTAGGTGACTCTTGCATTATATGGGGCACTAATAATAAACTATAAGCTCTTATAGCTGGGTGGGCAGCACAGATGGTGCAATGGAAAGCATAGCTTATTCACTGCACTGAGTACTTGGTTACAATTCCCACCACGGCTCTAACTGTGTGGAGTTTGTATGTTCTCCCCAATGTTTGCGTGGGTTTCCTCTGGGTACTTCCGATTCGTCCCACAATCCAAAAACATACTGGTAGGTTAAATGGCTCCTGATCAAAATTAACTCTAGTGTGTATGTACAATACATCTGGTAGGGAATATAGGCTCTCATTCCGAGTTGTTCGCTCGTTGCCGATTTTCTCTATATTGCGATTAGTCGCTTACTGCGCATGCGCAATGTTCGCAGTGCGTCTGCGCCAAGTAAATTTGCTAAAAAGTTAGGTATTTTACTCATGGCATAACGAGGATTTTTCATCGTTCTGGTGATCGTACTGTGATTGACAGGAAGTGGGTGTTTCTGGGCGGAAACTTGCCGTTTTATGGGTGTGTGCGGAAAAACGCTGCTGTTTCTGGGAAAAACGCGAGAGTGGCTGGAGAAACGGGGGAGTGTCTGGGCGAACGCTGGGTGTGTTTGTGACGTCAAACCAGGAACGAAACTGGCTGAACTGATCGCACTGGAAGAGTAAGTCCCGAGCTACTCAGAAACTGCAAAGAAATTTCTATTCGCAATTCTGCAAATCTTTCGTTGGCAAATCTGCTAAGCTAAGATTCACTCCCAGTAGGCGGCGGCTTAGCGTGTGCAATGCTGCTAAAAGCAGCTAGTGAGCGAACAACTCGGAATGAGGGCCATAGATTGTAAGCTCCACTGGGGCAGGGACTGATGTGAATTACCAAATGTTATCTGTCAAGCGATGTGTACTGTATGGTTGTCCACATATATTATGATTGGCAGCCACCAGCACTGGTTTTGTCTAGCAAATTGACCATAAATAATTGTATTTGCTCCTGGACCACCAACCGTGGCACCCCTGCTAGTGCCCCACAACACCCAGTTTGGGAGCCACTGCTTTACAGAAATGCTACTGACGGTATTATTTATGATTTCAATGTTTCCGAGGGTGTTTGAGCACTTAGAGCTTATAAAGTTACAAATTTGCAATCACATTTACTTCATACAATTTAACATACAGTAATTAACATAACTTAACAATAACTTGCAAACCAACGCTCGCCTGAGACTGCCATTCTGCATCATGGAGACAATACAGAGTCCTTCCCTTGTGTTCATCCGTACAGCCAAATGTGCAGGACCGAGACGCCCGGTTACGCCTCCTTCCACACCACCATCACAGGCACCACCCAAACTTACACCAGCCTGATGACAGGTGCAGTTTCTACATCTGACCATGGCCTCCTGTGTCTGCAGCTGTACGTCTGTGCACACAGTCACTGTCACATCGCAACACTCCTATAACCGCCCCGCACGCCCATCACTTTTCCACATCTCTGATACTGTGCATCTTAATCGCAACAGCACCTCGCATTGCAGTGATGCGAACGCCTCTGAATAATTGACAGTCAGAGGCGTTCGCAGGGCGGTCAGGGGCGGAGATGCGACATTGTGGGGGCGTGTCAGCGGAAACATGGGCAGATCTGGGCAGTTTTCGGGGTGGCCACGTGACATCGTTGCGAGAAAAAACTTGGTGGCGTTGCGCCTACCTTCAAAGCCAGGTTGTGCAGGCAGGGGGCTACCCTTATTTTGCCAGATCTGCGATCGCAATTGCATTACCATCGCATCGCTGGCGGCAATTAGCGTGCTGGGTGGCCTTGCCATGTGCTGGACGGTACCCACCATGTGAGTGTTAGAAAAATAGCAAAACTGCAACTGATGCTGAATTAGGGGCCTAACTCAGATCTGATCGCAGCAGCAAATGTGTTAGCAGTTGGGCAAAACCATGGGGGTAATTCCAAGTTGATCGCAGCAGGATTTTTGATAGCAATTGGGCAAAACCATGTGCACTGCAGGGGAGGCAGAAATAACATGTTCAGAGAGAGTTAGATTTGGGTGGGTTATATTGTTTCTGTGCAGGGTAAATACTGGCTGCTTTATTTTTACACTGTAATTTAGATTGCAGATTGAACACACCCCACCCAAATCTCTCTCTCTCTGCACATGTTATATCTGCCTCCCCTGCAGTGCACATGGGCCCTCATTCCGAGTTGATCGGTCGCAAGGCGAATTTAGCAGAGTTACACACGCTAAGCCGCCGCCTACTGGGAGTGAATCTTAGCTTCTTAAAATTGCGACCGATGTATTCGCAATATTGCGATTACTAACTACTTAGCAGTTTCAGAGTAGCTTCAGACTTACTCTGCCTGTGCGATCATTTCAGTGCTTGTCGTTCCTGGTTGACGTCACAAACACACCCAGCGTTCGCCCAGGCACTCCCACCGTTTCCCCGGCCACTCCTGCGTTTTTTCCGGAAACGGTAGCGTTTTCAGCCACACGCCCCTGAAACGCCGTGTTTCCGCCCAGTAACACCCATTTCCTGTCAATCACATTACGATCGCCGGAGCGAAGAAAAAGCCGTGAGTAAAATTACTTTCTTCATAGTAAAGTTACTTGGCGCAGTCGCAGTGCGAACATTGCGCATGCGTACTAAGCGGATTTTCACTGCGATGCGATGAAAAATACCGAGCGAACAACTCGGAATGAGGGCCATGGTTTTGCCCAATTACTAACAAAAATCCTGCTGCGATCAACTTGGAATTACCCCCAATGTGCACTGCAGGGGGGGCAGATGTAACATGTGCAGAGAGAGTTAGATTTGGGTGGGGTGTGTTCAAACTGAAATCTAAATTGCAGTGTAAAAAATAAAGCAGCCAGTATCTAACTCTAACTCTCTCTGCACATGTTACATCTGCCCCCCCTGCAGTGCACATGGTTTTGCCCAACTGCTAACAAATTTGCTGCTGCGATCAGATCTGAATTAGGCCCTAGGTCCCCTATGTCTCACACTGTGTACTGCTGCATGTCACCTCACATTTTCTCACCTGTGCTTCTGCTTTGAAAAGTGGAAACCTTTGGTCAGCAGCAGGGCTCGGGTTCACGCTGTGTTGTATCAGTGGCACCGGTTGCAGCTGCACAATGAGCTCAGGTTCTCTGATGTCTCTGCTCCCTAGTGGTCTGTGAATGGCAGCTGCTGGTTTCTGGGTCCTGACCATGCCATACAATGTCTATCAATTTTCCACTTTATAAACTTTTTAGTTGTTTGGAAAGTGCTGCAGGTACTTGTTGGCAGACTCCGTACCCTTTCTCTATACACAGTCCATCACTGCAGCATTCCTAAGGCTCTCCCAGTCACTGAGTATCACTACTGTCCTGGGACATGTGGGGTGTGTTTATAAAGCCATGAAAAAAAAACATTTTTGATAGGTATAAAGATGCCAATTAAACACGGGCTACTGCTCATGCTTACCAACTCTCCCTGAATGTCAGGGAGCACATAGAAAGAATGGTGATTTCCCTGCAAAGTATAGCAAAGGTAGTGCCTAGTTTCCCTTTACCGTGACATCTAGTAAGGGCGGAAGTGCCCTTAAAGCATTCCCCCCCCCCAAGTCTGGGTGTTTTCTAGTTTTTCCCTGTTTTTTGGCCTCTATTGTACCCTTGTGGGCTCACTTCGCTTGCTTCTCTTTGTGCCGGGTGGCTCACTCCACTCCGCTTGCCACCAGTTACTATTCCAAATAGATGATGAGGTTGTCCCAGTGCCTGACGGGAAAAGTCCTTTCGGCGAAGGGGGCCTAGGCACTACCGTATAGCAATATCCCTGAGGGCAGGCCACATGGGTACCACACAGCAATGATGTCATCAATCTCCACCCACCGTGAACAAATAATTGGGGAGATTATGAGGGATGTGCATACTTGCCTACTCTCCCGGAATGGCCGGGAGGCTCCCGAAAATCGGGTGACCCTCCTGGCCCCCCGGAAGAGCAGGCAAGTTTCCCGATTTCAGGGGTCCCCCTGCCCGTTCGCCCACTTAGTGTGTAAAGTGGGCGGTCCGGGCAGTCGATGACACGATTCTTGCTGAATCGCGTCATCATAGCCACGCCCCCTGCAGTGTAATGCCGGTGATCGCGGCATTACAGGACGGGGGCGTGGCTTAAAGGATGTGACATGGTAACTCCGCCCCCATACCAACCTTGCCCTGCCCCCATCCCACCTCCGGTCCACCTCCTCCCCACGTCACAGCCCCCCCCCTGCTGGGCCAACCTGGCTGCTCTCTCCCGCAGAGAGCAGCCAGAATGTCGGTAAGTATGGTGATGTGTGCTACAACAAAATGTCCGCCACTCTTCAGCACACTTATGGCTCTATGAAAGGCTGTGTGCTCAATGATGTTTAATGAACTACAGGTGATTTGTACCCAAGTATGCTGAATTATTGGAGATGTGTGCTCCATGACAGGGCATATGTGCTGCATTTAGGGTTGCCATATCATCCCTTTATTAAGGGACGTGTGTGACTTACACAGATTCGGTGGCTGATTAAAACCGGATGATATGGACACTTGAAGTCAGCCAGCTACAGAATCTGTGCAATTCATTTGTCAGATATTAAAGGGATGAGGTTACAACTCATTACTTGGCGTAGTGCTGCACTACAGTGAATGTGTGCTGCATTATAGGAGATGTGTGCTGCATTACGCAGGGGGAGACTGCTACAATTACAGGGGGGTGCTGCATTATAGGGGATGTGTGTGCTGCATTATTGTGGATGTGTGCTGCATTATAGTGGGGAGGGTGCTGCATTATAGGGGATGTGTGCTGCATTACAGTGGGGAGGGTGGTGCATTACAGGGGGGTGCCGCATTATAGGGGATGTGTGCTGCATTATAGTGGGGAGGGTGCTGCATTACAGGGGGGTGCCGCATTATAGGGGATGTGTGCTGCATTATAGTGGGGAGGGTGCTGCATTATAGGGGATGTGTGCTGCATTACAGTGGGAAGGGTGCTCCATTATAGTGAAAAGGGTGCTGCATTATAGTGGGGAGGGTGGTGCATTACAGGGGGGGGTGCCGCATTATAGGGGATGTGTGCTGCATTATAGTGGGGAGGGTGCTGCATTACAGGGGGGTGCCGCATTATAGGGGATGTGTGCTGCATTATAGTGGGGAGGGTGCTGCATTATAGGGGATGTGTGCTGCATTACAGTGGGAAGGGTGCTGCATTATAGTGGGAAGGGTGCTGCATTATAGTGGGGAGGGTGGTGCATTACAGGGGGGTGCCGCATTATAGGGGATGTGTGCTGCATTATAGTGGGGAGGGTGCTGCATTATAGGGGATGTGTGCTGCATTATAGTGGGGAGGGTGCTGCATTATAGGGGATGTGTGCTGCATTACAGTGGGAAGGGTGCTGCATTATAGAGGATGTGTGCTGCATTATAGTGGGGAGGGTGGTGCATTACAGGGGGGTGCCGCATTATTGGGGATGTGTGCTGCATTACAGTGGGAAGGGTGCTGCATTATAGTGGGGAGGGTGATGCATTACAGGGGGTGCCGCATTATAGGGGATGTGTGCTGCATTATAGTGGGGAGGGTGGTGCATTATTGGGGATGTGTGCTGCATTACAGGGGGTGCTGCATTACAGAGGATATGTGACGTATTGCATGAACCTGGTGGAATCTAGTTCTAGAGGTTCATTCTTGAAAATAGTGAGCATATTTGCTACTCACTGTCAATTTTATGGTAAAACATCTTGTTAGTTACATACATGCTGATTTTTCATCTGTACCCACCACGGACCATGGGAAGAGTAGGCCAGTCTCCCCAAATCAGTGCCATGCTGAAGTGGGCAGTCCGGGTAGCTTGATGATGTGATTTGTACTGTATTGTGTCTTCCCAGCCCCTGGTTGAAGACCGCGGGCTGTTATCCAAGCCCAACACAGGGCTCAGCGGGGTCTGGCAATGCCAATTCATTCTCCTAGGACCCTGCTGTAGTCTTCCGATCACGCATGGGGAGTGTCAGTAGTGATCACGCTAGACTGTTTTAGCGGGACGCTGCCCCCTGTCCAATTGTAGAATGATAAAATGTGCCCTGCCCTTATGGCGCTGCCCCACTGAAGCAACCTGCCAGCGTCCCGCGGGGCGAAAGTTATGGTGAAACTATCACCGTCCTTGGAACTGATGCTGCACCAGTTCACGCAGAAGCAACTTATCAATGGCGGTGGTACAGCGGTCTGACGCGGCTTAATCTGTAGACTGCTAGAGAAAGGGTCAGTACCGCTCTGACACGTTATTAATTATCACATATAAGTGATCTTTAAATGGATGATATTCCTGGGGATACACTTTAATAATATCTTACAGTCCTCTATTATCTTCTGAATCCGGACAAAAACACTCAGACAGAGATAAAAAGCCCAGTGGCCGTAACAGGGAGTCGCAGCTATCCCAATCTGTGAATTACTTCCTGTCCCTGCGGGATCGGAATTAGGATGTCGCTTCCATAAGAGTGCCTCAAACTCTAATATAGTAGGAATATGTACTGTACGGACTTATCTCAGCATTGTTGAGATCTGCAGTCGCTTAATGTATTGTTAAGAGAGGTGGGATTATTGTTTTATCCCTTGTCCTGCATCAGCCATAATGACTCCCTGCCTATTAACCCTTCGTTGCATTGTTGCATATTTCCTGTGGATGATGGATTGAAAGGAACATTACAGAAATATTACAGAAGTCTATTTCTCGTATTAGAACAATGGCAGCGGTGATGTTACAAAGAAGCTAGTAGTAATTATTACAGTGATAAAAAGCGGTATGATGGAAATAAAGACTGTAAGCTCCTATGGGACAGGGACTGACGTGAAGGACCTTGAATAGTAACTCAGTGCTGAAAAAAAGCAAACTAGTAATATGGACCCATCTTATGTCGGGTCACCTCATCCTGACCCGTCATACATACGACACCTTTCCCCAAATGGTACCAAAAATAGCCACATTTGGCGCTCAACGGAATCTGTGACTTAGCCATGCCAAGCGTTCCACCAATCTTTTTCACAAAATATGTCTTATTTCCATTGCTAATGTGAGGACAGTACAATGCAGGCATATCCTGACTATGGGTGGCATTCAGATATGCCGCCTGTTGGGATCCCGGCGCTCAGTGTACCGCGCCGGAATCCCGACACCCGGCATACCGACAACTATTCTCCCTCTTGGGGGTCCATGACCCCCCTGGAGGGAGAATAAATAGCGTGGCGCGCGTAGCGCACCACCGTGCCGCAGCGTGGCAAACGCAGCAAGTCCGCAAAGGGATCATTTGCCCTCGCCCCGCTGCCGGCATGCTGGCGATCGGGATCCCGACGCCAGTATGCTGGCCTCCGGGATCCCGCTCTCCGGCCACTCATACTACACCCCCTGACTACTTGTCGCTAACCTGGTGCAAAGGACAGAGATCCAATACAAGTGACCCGTGCGCTGCCTCACGAAATGTTGTGTCAAACGTGCTACTCTAGTGTGCCTACTACACTATAAGGGACTATAGTGGTTTATGTACTAAGCATAGGAGAGAAATAAAGTTGACGGGGATAAAGTAGCAGCCAACCCGCTCCTAACTGACATTTTTCAAACACAGCCTGTAACACGGCAGTTAGGAGCTGACTGGCTGATACTTTATCTCTCTCCAACCAAGTGAATTATGAAAGTACAAGAATCGTTATACGTGGGAGAAGCATCTAAGTTGCCCCAAGTGTCTCACGTTATATGGCTCAAGGTGAATGAGGGTGAATCGGCACGGGTCTGGGACTGAGGGTCGACAGCACAAAGGTCGACACACCTTAGGTCGACGCCAATTGGTCGACACGCCTTAGGTCGACATGGACAAAAGGTCGACATGGACAAAAGGTCGACAGGAACAAGGTCGACATCGAAAAAGGTCGACATTAGTTTTTTATGTTTTTTTGGTGTCGTTTTCTTCGTAGAGTGACCGGGAATCCCAATTAGTGCACCGCGTTCGCTCGCCATGCTTCGGGCATGGTGCCTTCGCTCCGCTACCGCTTCGCTCGGCACACTTGTTGTTCCAATCGTAGTCCACGTGGATCGTTAAGTATGAAAAGGTTCAAAAAAAGAAAAAAAATCGGGAAAAACTCATGTCGACCTTGTTCCTGTCGACCTTTTGTCCATGTCGACCTAAGGTGTGTCGACCAATTGGCGTCGACCTAAGGTGTGTCGACCTTTGTGCTGTCGACCTGGAGTCCGGATACCAATCTGCACTCTCCCTGTACAGGCCTCTGCGTTGCAGGCTTCTCCCTTCTCCCGCTCTGTCCTGTCTTTAAGAATCAGTGAGAGTCACTGGCAGGGAGCAGTGGGCTCCCATTGCACATATCCATCTCCGAACATACATGCTTTAAGTCCTGTTGGGTGAAATATGACTATTATATATAAAAACAGGAGCTGTCACGATCTTCTGTGATCACTTCAACACATAGGGGGACATGTACTAAGCAGTGATAAAAGTGGAGAAGTGAGCCAGTGGAGAAGTTGCCCATGGCAACCAATCAGCATTAACGTAACATTTATAATTTGCATACTATAAACATATACAGAGCAGCTGATTGGTTGCCATGGGTAGCTTCTCCACTGGCTCACTTCTCCACTTTTATCACTGCTTAGTACATGTACCCCATAGTAACCAATCAGACACTTGTATCTGTTCATTGGTGTTGTGCTAACGCTATATAAGCTGATATGGGGGGGTCATTCCGAGTTGATCGCTCGATAGCTACTTTTAGCAGCCATGCAAACGCATAGTCGCCGCCCACGGGGGAGTGTGTTTTCGCTTTGCAAGTGTGCGAACGCGTGTGCAGCCGAGCGGGACGAAAACGTTTTTTGCAGTTTCTGAGTAGCTCTGAACTTACTCAGCCGCTGCGATCACTTCAGTCTTTTTGGTCCCGGAATTGACGTCAGACACCCACCCTGCAAACGATTGGACACGCCTGCGTTTTTCCAAACACTCCCTGAAAACGGTCAGTTGACACCCATAAACGCCCTCTTCCTGTCAGTCTCCTTGCGATCGGCTGGGCGAATGGATTCTTCATTAAATCCATCGCCCAGCAACGATCCGCTTTGTAACCGTACGACGCGCGTGCACATTGCGGTGCATACGCATGCGCAGTAGTTACCTGTTCGCTGTGCTGCGAAAAACGTCAGAGAGCGAATAACTCGGAATCATCCCCATGGTACTATGGGGAACATTTACTAAGCAGTGATAAGAACGGAGAAGTGAGCCAGTGGAGAAATTTCCCCATGAACCAATCAGCAGCTCTGTATCATTTTATAGTATGCAAATTATAGATGTTCATTCAGTGCTGATTGGTTGCCATGGGCACTTCTCCACTGGCTCACTTCTCCGCTCTTATCACTGCTTAGTAAATGTACCCCTATATGTGCTATTCCTCCTGCTGGGATTCAAGGGTCCCACCAACAACGCCTTGCAATATGGTATCATGTTGGGAAAGGTTGAAAAGTGTATCTGCCATGTTATAAACGTCCTAATAAATGTCTTCATTTCATCCTATGAACAATTACCTGGTGTGTGTGTGTGTGTGTGTGTGTGTGTGTGTGTGTGTGTGTGTGTGTGTGTGTGTGTGTGTGTGTGTGTGTGTGTGTTTAATTGGGTGCACAATGGGCATGATGTATAGGCATAACAGTTACTATGGAGCCCTGCCTCCCCTGTACGCAGTGTTGCTGGGAGACTGTGATACACATCTGCCCCAGCCTGTAAAGATGTAGACAAATGGAGCCACCCACCTCTATCATAGGCTGTCAGTGAAGAGCACAGTAAGCAGGAACCAGCAAATGTGACTTGGGGGCACAGTGTAGCATAATGTGACCTGGGGACACTGTGTGGCATAATGTGACCTGGGGGTACTGTGTGGCATAATGTGACCTGGGGGTACTGTGTGGCATAATGTGAACTGGGGGCACAGTGTGGCATAATGTGAACTGGGGGCACATTGTGGCATAATGTGACCTGGGGGTACTGTGTGGCATAATGTGAACTGGGGGCACAGTGTAACATAATGTGACCTGGGGGTACTGTGTGGCATAATGTGAACTGGGGGCACATTGTGGCATAATGTGACCTGGGGACACTGTGTGGCATAATGTGACCTGGGGGTACTGTGTGGCATAATGTGACCTGGGGGTACTGTGTGGCATAATGTGACCTGGGGGTACTGTGTGGCATAATGTGACCTGGGGGTACTGTGTGGCATAATGTGACCTGGGGGTACTGTGTGGCATAATATGACCTGGGGGTACTGTGTGGCATAATGTGACCTGGGGGTACTGTGTGGCATAATGTGACCTGGAGGTACTGTGTGGCATAATATGACCTGGGGGTACTGTGTGGCATAATATGACCTGGGGGTACTGTGTGGCATAATGTGACCTGGGGGTACTGTGTGGCATAATGTGACCTGGGGGTACTGTGTGGCATAATATGACCTGGGGGTACTGTGCGGCATACTGTGAACTGGGCGCACAGTGTAACATAATGTGACCTGGGGGTACTGTGTGGCATAATGTGACCTGGAGGTACTGTGTGGCATAATATGACCTGGGGATACTGTGTGGCATAATATGACCTGGGGGTACTGTGTGGCATAATGTGACCTGGGGGTACTGTGTGGCATAATGTGACCTGGGGGTACTGTGTGGCATAATATGACCTGGGGGTACTGTGCGGCATACTGTGAACTGGGCGCACAGTGTAACATAATGTGACCTGGGGGTACTGTGTGGCATAATGTGAACTGGGGGCACAGTGTGGCATAATGTGAACTGGGGGCACAGTGTGGCATAATGTGACCTGGGGGTACTGTGTGGCATAATGTGAACTGGGGGTACTGTGTGGCATAATGTGAACTGGGGGCACAGTGTAACATAATGTGACCTGGGGGTACTGTGTGGCATAATGTGAACTGGGGGCACAGTGTGGCATAATGTGAACTGGGGGCACAGTGTGGCATAATGTGACCTGGGGGTACTGTGTGGCATAATGTGAACTGCGGCGCTGGCGCATGTGCAGTTCCGACCCGATCGCTGCGCTGCTACAAACTGCAGCGAGCGATCGGGTCGGAACGACCCCCATAAGCTGCTGTATGTTCATCCTAATGATGCTGATTATCATACTAAGCATACAAGTTCTGCACACAAGCAAATATCTACATTTCACACCGTGTACGTAATGTGGGAGCAAATACATCTCAGCACAATCCCATTAACTCTAGGGCATGGCTCCATTTATGTGTCCATTGCGCACTGGAAGCCGACAATGGTTGCTGTGAAGTCATTGCCGGTTCCTGCGATATAAAAGGATATAGATAATGTTAATCTTCCGCTCTGAGCGGAGATGTCTCTGTGTTACAATCGCTGAATATGCCGCTTGTCTCTATACTGTATGTCCTTGGAGCAAACGCTGAAACTTTTATTTCTCAGTCTCAATCCTTTAACCACAGTCACTGTAACCCAGTAAACAAGTAGACAGCCTTGTGGAGGCTGATGGACAGGGGCCATTGTGTATCTTCTAATCCAGGGGTAGCCAACCAGTCAGAAGCAAAGAGCCAGAAAAGATCTGTAGGCAAGAGCCACTATCATGCGCGCGCACGCAAAAATGGGGGAGTGGCATAGTTGTCACAAAGCCCCACCCCATTTTTGTGCGCACATCTTTTGGTATGACGTTTGTAGGCGTATGACCTCATATCATAACCTTGTTTTTTCGTCATGTTATACAGTGCCACATACACATAATGCCCCAGTACATTACATATAAAAACGCCAAAAAATGGGTGCTTCCACAGTGCCATATATATACATATATAGTTATGCCATATAGTTACATATATGCCCCCACAGTGCCAGATACACATATGTCCCCACAGTGCCAGATACACATATGTCCCCACAGTGCCAGATACACATATATGTCCCCACAGTGCCAGATACACATATGTCCCCACAGTGCCAGATACACATGTCCCCACAGTGCCAGCTATGCCCCCAGCGCCAGCTACACATGCCCCCCAGTGCCAGATATGCCCCCAGTGCAGATACATATGTCCCCACAGTGCCAGCTATGCCCCAGTGCCAGATACACATGTCCCCACAGTGTCAGCTATGCCTCCAGTGCCAGATATGCCCCCAGTGCCAGATACACATGTCCCCACAGTGCCAGCTATGCCCCAGTGCCAGATACACATGTCCCCACAGTGCCAGCTATGCCCCAGTGCCAGATACACATGTCCCCACAGTGCCAGCTATGCCCCAGTGCCAGATACACATATCCCCACAGTGCCAGCTATGCCCCAGTGCCAGATACACATGTCCCCACAGTGACAGCTATGCCCCAGTGCCAGATACACATGTCCCCACAGTGCCAGCTATGCCCTAGTGCCAGATACACATATCCCCACAGTGTCAGCTATGCCCCCAGTGCAGATACATATGTCCCCACAGTGCCAGCTATGCCCCAGCGCCAGCTACACATGTCCCCCAGTGCCAGCTATGCCCGCAGTGCCAGATACACATGTCCCCACAGTGCCAGCTATGCCCCAGTGCAGATACATATGTCCCCACAGTGCCAGCTATGCCCCAGTGCCAGATACACATGTCCCCACAGTGTCAGCTATGCCCCCAGCGCCAGCTACACATGCCCCCCAGTGCCAGATATGCCCCCAGTGCAGATACATATGTCCCCACAGTGCCAGCTATGCCCCCAGCGCCAGCTACACATGCCCCCCAGTGCCAGATATGCCCCCAGTGCAGATACATATGTCCCCACAGTGCCAGCTATGCCCCAGTGCCAGATACACATGTCCCCACAGTGCCAGCTATGCCCCCAGCGCCAGCTACACATGCCCCCCAGTGCCAGATATGCCCCCAGTGCAGATACATATGTCCCCAAAGTGCCAGATATGCCCCCAGTGCCAGACACACATGCCCCCCAGTGCCAGATACACATGCCCCCCAGTGCCAGCTATGCCCCAGTGCCAGATACACATGTCCCCACAGTGTCAGCTATGCCCCCAGTGCCAGCTACACATGCCCCAGTGCCAGATATGCCCCCAGTGCAGATACATATGTCCCCACAGTGCCAGCTATGCCCCCAGTGCCAGCTACACATGCCCCCCAGTGCCAGATATGCCCCCAGTGCAGATACACATGTCCCCACCGTCCCTGCTATGCCCCCAGTGCCAGATATGCCCCCAGTGCCAGATATGCCCCCAGTGCAGATACACATGTCCCCACCGTCCCTGCTATGCCCCCAGTGCCAGATATGCCCCCAGTGCCAGATATGCCCCCAGTGCAGATACACATGTCCCCACCGTCCCTGCTATGCCCCCAGTGCCAGATATGCCCCCAGTACAAGATACACATCCCCACAGTGCTCCCCCCTCCTCCTCTTCTCTGCTCACTGCGCTACTGCTGCTCACTCTCCGGCGGCGGTGTCTCTCTTGAATTAGGCGACGGTCCGTGAGCCAATCAAAGCTCGCGGTCCGGCAGCCAATCAGGAGCCTTAGCTGCCGGTCCGCGAGCTCTGATTGGCTCACAGGCCGGCACCGAATGGAGAGAGACACCGCCGATGGAGAGGCGTGCGTGTGTCTCGGGCTGGGAGCAGCGGTGGCCAGGAGCTGACCGAGCTGCATGCAGCGGATGAAAGAGCCGCATGCGGCTCCAGAGCTGTGGGTTGGCCACCGCTGTTCTAATCCATAGGTCCTCATTACACCACACAGTGCATGTTTTGCAGGTAACCAAGCAGGTGCACAGGTATGTTAATTACTCACAGACACATTTTAAAAGGTCCACCGGTGGAGTGAATTATTTCACTTGTGATTCTGTGAGGAGACCTGCAAAACATGCACTGTGTGGGGTAATGAGGACCGAGTTTGCAGACCTATGTTCTGATCCTTTAATATTTTACCACATGCCCCAACATTCCCAGTGGCCGAACAGGGACACAACACATACTTGCCTACCTGACCCTCTCCATGAGGGAGAAAATGCTCTGTTCCTGGACTTTCCTGGTAATGTATGATTGCCATCACCTGTGGTGAGCTAGTTATTTGATAAGAAAGGTGTTTCACCACAGGTGATGGCAATCATACATTACCAGGAAAGTCCAGGAACAGAGCATTTTCTCCCTCATGGGGGTAAATTTACTAAGATGGGAGTTCTATTTAAGATGGGATGTTGTCCATAGCAACCAATCAGCTTCTACTTCTCATTTTTCTAGCACCTTCTAGAAGATAATACCTGGAATCTGATTGGTTGCTATGGGCAACATCCCATCTTAAATCGAACTCCCCATCTTAGTAAATTTACCCCATGGAGAGGGTCGGGTAGGCAAGTATGACAACATTTCCTTGTATTCACAGTCACCCAGTTCTGCAAACCCCAAGATTGTTAGGGACCTGCAGTGTAGTGGGGTCCCGTGACGGGGGCTGCAGGCTTAAATGCATTGATCAATACATGAACTAAAACACCACTGGTTATTGTTATGCAAAAAGCCGCATATTGCAAATTGTATAGTGCACCGGCACCCGTTCTCTCTCCGTGTGTAGTACTACAGGTCTCAGCTGGTAGCACCTTCATTACTGGCAGTTAGGGTGTGCAGTCTAGGGCCCCCTTTCCCTAGATGATCATACAGAGCACAAAACAGCCCATCCCGGTATTACCAGTTGAAATATAATGGTTATCCAAACATTTCTTTATAACAAGTTCCAAGAAAGAACCTTATGGAAGTAAAACAGGGGTTTGAGGAAGTATTCATTATTCAGAGTCCCATTATAATGATAAGCCTTTTAAAAAAAAAAAATCAGTCCTACAAAACTAAATGCCAGGGGCACCTGAGTGATTGTGACCGGGAGCTGTATGGGTGCACACAGGCCCGGCGGTACCCGCTCAGCAAAGGGACGCAGTGCAGGTAGGCGCCGGGCAGGAGAGGCGCTCTACCTGCTCTGCATCCCCACTGCTGTACGAGTACGACTGATGCTGCCAGCTTTCGCGGCACCTGTCATACTGTATGACAGGCAATGGCGCCGGCAGCTGTGTAGAAACTGTGGCTTAAAGAGCGGCCCCTCTTCGGCACTACAATGGAGTGATCCAGGAGGCAATAACCCCCCCCCCCCCCCCACCCCGGAGCGCGTGGTACGCTGGCAAGCTCCGCCCCTTATGCCCTGCAGCGCGCCATCATACTGCTGTTGCGACCCGCCTTGCCCCCACAGTTCCACTCCCTTGTCAGCAGCGCAGCCCCCAGCAGTGCATATTAAGAAGAAGCGCGCTTTCCTGGACCCCAGTCACAGCAGCGTCCGATCCAGTAAGTCAGCATCCTGAGTGCGTGGACGCAGCTCTGAGCTGTGCAGCACTTCAGGTCACTGGGCTGTGGGTGGGCACTGGGGCGCAAGGATTAGCATAACCACTGTGACTCTCATCAGTGGTCTTCATGTTCTGTCACTGTTTCAAACACCCCCCCCCCCCCGTATTCTGTCCTAGTTATTATGTAAAACCCACCCCATGTTCTGTACTATTCCATCCCCCCTGTTCAGTCCCAGACAGTGTGTCACCCGCCCCATGTTCAGTCCCAGCCATTGTGTCATCCCCTTCCCCTCTCTCAATATCCCCCCCCGAATCCTCATCAGCGCACTACATTAAACGCGCTCTCGTGGCCGCCGTTCGCAGACAGGAGCCAGATATGCTGCATACCCCCTCCTGTGTCCTGTCACTGTGTCACACCCTCCCGTGTCCTGTCACTGTCACCCCCCTCCCGTGTCCTGTCACTGTGTCACCCCCCTCCCGTGTCCTGTCACTGTGTCACCCCCCTCCCGTGTCCTGTCACTGTGTCACCCCCTCCCGTGTTCCGTCACTGTGTCACCCCAGTGTCCCGTCACTGTGTCACCCCCGTGTCCCGTCACTGTGTCAACCCAGTGTCCTGTCACTGTGTCACAACCCCCCCCCCCCATGTCCTGTCACTCTGTCATCCCCCGTGTCTTATCACTGTGTCACAACCCCCCCCCCCCCCTCTGTGTTTTGTTCCAGCTATTGCCTCACCCCCCCATCTTGTGTCCCAGAAAAATAACATGAATAGGGGGCAACATGAATAAGGGACATTATTGTGTGGCATCATTTGAATTGGTGGTACTAATTTGTGGCCACGCCCCTTTCTTGTGAGACCACACCCTTTTTTGTGTCGTGAAGTATGGGAGGGAAGGCGCAAATTTATAGTTTGCAGGGGGGTGCCGAACACCCTAGCACCGGACCTGGGTGCACAAGCGTGTTTCAACTTCACGGTGCAAATGGAATTCAAAGTCAAGATTTTGGCTTCAGTTCAACTAATAAAAACACATATAAGATCTAGAAATAGATAGAATTTATCTACAGAAATATTTTTCAAAATGTATTAAATTTAAAACAAAATATTTTACTCTTTGACTAAAGCATTTAAAAAAAAAGTGAATTGTGTTTATTCTGTGATGGAAGAAGGACGTATACCTGTCAAGCTCTATGTTATAATCCTGCTCTGCTGTGACAGAGAGTAGGATGTGTCAAGTATAACGTATTCTTTCACCTATAGCGTGCATACTGGCATTTATTATGCATGCAGAGCTGTCCCGGCGAAGGTCTGACTCCCAAGTGTAGGACCCAGGACTCCGGTTGCTCTTGCGCAGCCTTCAGCCAGATCCCTGTCCGGGGATTCGTTGCAGTGGGAAGCCCATTGGCTACTATAGGCAGTCATCAATAGATGGAGTTGCCTTTTGGGCAGAAACTTCAGAAAGTTACACTTTGCGGAGCTTGCTGCATTCGGACTTCTGTGCCGCAGGTCTGCATCTACTTTTTTAATACTAGGGTGGTTCAATAAGTAAGGTAACAAGACCAGTCATGTGAAATGTCCTTTATTTCATTACAATTCCCCGCCAGGCTGGGCAGAAGGCAATTCGCTGCTGACGGGGTGGTTCAACAAGTCGTCATGTCCTGGCTTCAGGCGCTTGTTGCCTTGTGGCTGCTGAAACACTACTGTTTCTGCTGTGACTAGTTACTAAAGTGTCAGAGTGTTTATTTATGACCGTGTCCAACTCTTCTTGAGATGATCCCTTTACGCTCAGGTGTTTGGGATGGGGGAATAAGGTGTCAAGAATGCCACCTAACCCAGCTAAGAAATGTTTAAAGAAAATGTTCAGTGATTTACTGGACACTGTCATTTGTAGACTAGTGTGCGTTATATACTCATCTGTGTGTATGTACATGTAATATATATATATATATATATATATATGTACCTGACGAAAATCCTTGCAGGATTGAAACGTTGATTTGCCTCAATATCGGTGTTTGCGATTCTCTGCCAAGAGTTTGTGAGTGCCGCATCTTTGACTGTTTATATATATACAGTAGCATATATAAATAAAGCAGGACTTTTGCCCGGGCGCCGCCATCCGGAGGGCGCCGCACCACGGCAAGATCCGCTGCTGCTGTGCCCTTCGCTGCCGCTGTCCCGCTGTGAAGGGAAACTAGATGCTACGCGTCTAGTTTCCCTTCGTGGAGAGGACCTTTTCTGTAATGATGTGCGGTGCGCGTTGACGTCATCGCGCACCGCACAACAAAAGGTCCTCTCCACGAAGGGAACTAGACCTTTGATGTGCGGTGCGCGATGACGTCATCGCGCACCGCACATCAGCTCAGCGGCGCTACTACTGTACAGGGGGCGTAACTGACCACGCCCCCTGTATGAAGCCACGCCCCCTATGGCCGCCCGGGGAGCAAAAAGACCCTGAGCCGGCCCTGTATATATATATACTAGGTGCTTCATCGCGCCCTACGGGCGCTCTTCACGCCGTCGTAAGGGGGCTACGCCCCCTTAACCGCTGTACGCCGTTCAATATATGTATTATATGCAGTATTACCTGCATTCCTAGTTTTGTGAGTGGTTAAATATTGCACAATGAAAGGGCGTTGGATGGTGAAGGGGCGTAGCCCCTTGCGATGGTGTGAACAGCGCCTGCAGGGCACACTGTACAGAATGCAGCGGGTGTGTGGGGGAGGGGGTTGGGAGGCGCTGCGGGTGGGGATGTGCGGGGGAGTGGGACCCGGAAGCGGTATGGGTGGGGTGGGGGGGTCGCGGGTAGGGGCAGGGTACGGGGATCTGGCGGATAGGGGAGGGGGTTCCGGAGGCGCTGCAGGTGGGGAAGGGGCGAGTGTGCCGCGGGTGGGGTAAGGGGTTTGGAAGCGACGTGCATGGGGGGTGGGGCAGGTGTGGGGGTGCGGCAGATGGGGGAGGGGGTCAGGAGGCGCTGCAGGTGGTGGAGGGGCGGGTGTAGTGGGGGCAGGGTGTCAGGAGGTGCTGAAGGTGGGGAAGGGGCGAGTACGCTGCGGGTGGGGTAGGGGGTCCCAAAGCGACGCGTGTGGGGGAGGGGTGAGTGTGCTGCGGGTAGGGTAGGGGGTCCGGAAGCGACGCGTGTGGGGGAGGGGCAAGTGCGGCACATGGAGGAGGGGGTTCAGAGGCACTGCGGGTGTTTGAGGGGTAGGTGGTCAGGAGGTGGTGGGGGGAGGGGCGGTTGCGGGGGATGTCTGGGGGTGGGGGAGGGTGTCTGTAGATGCTGTGGGTGGAGGGGGGTCTGCGATTGGGAGGTTCTGTGGATGAGGGAGGGGCAGGGGAGTGGGGGGCGTGGGTAGTGTAGAGGGCCTGGATGTGCCGTGTGGGGGGGGAGGGGTGGCGTGTGGTGGAGTGGCAGGTGGGGTGGTGGTGGATGGGTGGGCGCTTGGGTGCTGCAGGTGGGGTATGGGGTGAGGAGGCGCTGTGGGTGGGGGAGGGGTGGCTGCGGGGGTTGACGGCAGATGGGGGAGGGTGTCTGTAGAGGCTGTGGGTGGAGGGGGGGGGCGGATGCGGGTGGGGGGGCTGTGGTTGGGAGGGTCTGGGGTTGAGGGAGGGGCAGGGGAGTGGGGGTCGTGGGTGGTGTATGGGGTCTGGAGGCGCTGCATGTGGGGGGGTCGTGTGGGGGATGGTAGAAGGGTCGGAAGGCGCTGCAGGTGGTGGATGGGCGGATGCGGGGGTGGGGGTAGGGGGGTCAGGGGGCGCTGGGGGTGGTTGTGGGGGATGTCAGCGCATGGGGGATGGTGTCTGTAGATTATGTGGGTGGAGGGGTGGTGGATGCGGGGGGCTGTGGTAGGGGGTTGGGAGGTGCTGCTGTGGTGGGAGGGGCAGGGGAGTGGGGGCTGTGGGTGGGGTAGGAGTTCCGGAGGCACCGCGTATGGGGGAGGGTCAGGGCAGGTGCGGCGGACGGTGGATGCGCTGCGGGTACTGTACCTGGCAGCAAGGTAGTTGGAGGGTAATCATTAGCAGCTATCAGTGACACTGCTAATCTCTCTGCCCCAAGAATCCCATCTCTCTGATGATCAGCAGCAGGGCCGCAGGCCACCCGGGCTCAGTGTCAGGGTAACTGTGTGGCGGGCAGCCGGGGAGCACAGCAGTGTGCTGTGTCCCTGCTCCTGCGTGAGCCGCTCTGCCTCCTCACATCTCCCCCCCGCACATCTCCCCCCCCCCCCCCCCCCGCCAGGCACATCTGCCCCCCGCACATTTCCCCCCCGCCAGGCACATCTCCGTCCCCCGCACATCCCCCCCCCCATCCGCCAGGCACATCTCCCCCCACACATTTACCCCCCACCAGGCACATCTCCCCCCCGCCAGGCACATCTCCCCCCCCCCCCCCCCCCCTCTGCCTGGCACATCTCCCCCCGCACATTCCCCCCCCCCCCCCCACACCAGGCACACCCCCCCCCCTCAGCCAGGCACATCTCCTCCCGCACATTCCCCCCCCCCTCCCGCCAGGCACATCCCCCCCCCCGCCAGGCACATCTCCCCCCGCACATTCCCCCCCCGCCAGGCGCATCTTCCCCCGCACATTCCCCCCCCCTTCCCGCCAGGCAGCCGGGAAGCACAGCAGTGTGCGGTGTCTCCGCTGCCGCGTGAGCCGCTCTGCCTGACATCTCCCCCCGCCAGCGGGCCGCACTGGGCACATCAGGCAGTGATCATGTCCGGAGCGGGGACCCGCTGTACCGTGAGGACCGAACGGAGGGCTGTGTCGGCGGTGCAGGGCACTGTGACAGGCGGCAGGAGACAGGCGCCGGGGCTCAGGCGGGAAGCGGGAGTGAGAGCCGCTCGGCGTCAGACGAAGAGTCGGCTCCCGCCCTCACATCTTCGGCGCGGGACCGGGGGGACGATGGATGCTTCTACACCGGACCTTGGTCGGAAGACTGGGGACATGTGCGCCGAGAATGTGTGTGGCAGAGCTTCTCCTCATTGGCAGCCGTCACTGATTAGCCCACATCTGTGACTCCGCCCAGCGTTAGAAATGCAGGCACAGAGTCACAGGGCTATTATATAGGATATATATATATTTCTCTAACGTCCTAGTGGATGCTGGGGACTCCGTCAGGACCATGGGGAATAGCGGGCTCCGCAGGAGACAGGGCACATCTAAAAAGCTTTTTAGGTCACATGGTGTGTACTGGCTCCTCCCCCCATGACCCTCCTCCAAGCCTCAGTTAGGTTTTTGTGCCCGTCCGAGAAGGGTGCAAACTGGATGGCTCTCTTAAGGAGCTGTTTAGTAAAGTTTTTTTTTAGGTTTCTAATCAGTGATTCCTGCTGGCGACAGGATCACTGCAACGAGGGACTTAGGGGAGAGACTTGCAACTCACCTGCGTGCAGGAGGATTGAAGTTTTAGGCTACTGGACACTGAGCTCCAGAGGGAGTCGGAACACAGGTCAGCCTGGGGTTCGTCCCGGAGCCGCGCCGCCGATCCCCCTTACAGACGCTGAAGAAAGACGTCGGAACGGAGGTCCGGAAACAGGCGGCAGAAGACTTCACAGTCTTCAGAGAGGTAGCGCACAGCACTGCAGCTGTGCGCCATTGTTGCTACACGGCTCACTGACACGGTCACGGAGGGTGCAGGGCGCTGCTGGGGGCGCCCTGGGCAGCAATATAAATACCTATTTGGCAAATAAATACATCACATATAGCCATTAAGGCTATATGTATGTATTTAACCCAGGCCAGTTTTCCTAATAACCGGGAGAAAAGCCCGCCGTGAAAGGGGCGGAGCTTATTCTCCTCAGCACTCAGCGCCATTTTCCTGACCAGCTCCGCTGGTGAGGAAGGCTCCCACTCTCCCCTGCACTACAGAAACAGGGTTAAAGAGAAGGGGGGCATAAATTGGCGATATAATTATATATTAAGAGCCCATATATAGAAACAACACCTTCTAGGGTTGTTATATACATTATGGCGCTTTTTGTGTGTGCTGGCAAACTCTCCCTCTGTCTCCCCAAAGGGCTAGTGGGTCCTGTCCTCTATCAGAGCATTCCCTGTATGTGTGTGCTGTAGGTCGGTACGTGTGTGTCGACATGTATGAGGAAAATGTTGGTGAGGAGACGGAGAAAATTGCCTGTAATGGTGATGTCACTCTCTAGGGAGTCGACACCAGAATGGATGGCTTACTTATGGAATTACGTGATAATGTCAACACGCTGCAAGCCGGTTGACGACATGAGACAGCCGGCGGACAAATTAGTATCGGTCCAGGCGTCTCAGACACCGTCAGGGGCTTGTAAAAACGCCCATTTACCTCAGTCGGTCGACAGACACTGACACGGACACTGACCCCAGTGTCGACGGTGAAGAAACAAACGTATTTTTCCTTTAGGGCCACAAGTTACATGTTAAGGGCAATGAAGGAGGTGTTACGTATTTCTGATACCACAAGTACCACAAATAAGGGTATTTTGTAGGGTGGGAATAAACTACTTGTAGTTTTGCCTGAATCAGATAAATTAAATGAAGTGTGTGATGATACGTGGGGTTCCTCCGACAGAAAGTTATGGGCGGTATACCCTTTTTCCCGCCAGTAGTAAGGGCGAGTTGGAAAACACACCTTAGGGTGGACAAGGCGCTCACACGCTTATAAAAAACATGGCGTTACCGTTTCCAGATACGGCCGCCCTCAAGGAGCCAGCTGATAGGAAGCTGGAAAATATCATAACAGTATATACACACATACTGGTGTTATACTACGACCAGCAATCGCCTCAGCCTGGATGTGCAGCGCTGAGGGGGCTTGGTCGGATTTCCTGACTGAAAATTTTGATACCCTTGACAGGGACAGGATTTTATTGTCTATAGAGCATTTTAAGGATGCATTTCTATATATGTGTGATGCGCAGAGGCATATTTGCATTCTGGCATCAAGAGTAAATGTGATGTACATATCTGCCAGACGAAGACACGACAGTGGTCAGGTGAGGCAGATTCCAGACGGCATATGGAAGTATTGCCGTATAAAGGGGCGGTCCATTGGACCTGGTGGCCATGGCAACAGCTGAAAAATCCACCTTTTGTTACCCCGAGTCACATATTGGCAGAAAAGGACACAGTCTTTTCAGTCTCAGTCCTTTCGTCCCCATACGGGCAGGCGGGCGAAGGCCAGTCATATCTGCCCAGGGGGAGAGGAAAGGGAAGAAGACTGCAGCAAGCAGCTCATTCCCAGGAACAGAAGCTCCTCACGGCTTCTGCCAAGTCCGCAGCATAACGCTGGGGCCGTACAAGCGGACTCAGGTGCGGTAGGGGGTCATCTCAAGAGTTTCAGCAACACTCGCAAGGGAACTCCGGGATCCTACATGTAATATCCCAGGTGTACATTGGAAATTCGAGACGTCTCCCCCTCACACAATTCACAGGCTGTATTCCCAGCAGGTGATAATCAAAGTACCCTTCTTACAACAAGGAAGGGGGTAGTATTCCACACTATATTGTGGTACTGAAGCCAACCGGCTCGGTGAGATCTGAAATATTTGAACACTTACATACAAGCGTTCAAATCAAGATGGAGTCACTCGGAGCAGTGATAGCGAACCAGGAAGAAGGGGACGATATGATGTCACTGGATATCAGGGACGTTTACCTACAGGTCCAAATTTGCCCTTCTCACCAAGGGTACTTCAGGTTCCTGGTACAGAACTGTCACTATCAGTTCAGACGCTGCCGTTTGGATTGTCCACGGCGCCCCGGGTCTTTACCAAGGTAATGGCCGGAATGATGATTTTTCTTAAAAGAAACATGGACGCTTTCCTGATAAGGGCAAGGTCCAGAGAACAGTTGGAGGTCGGAGTAGCACTATCTTAAGTAGTTCTACGACAGCACGAGTGGATTCTAAATATTCCAAAATCGCAGCTTTGTCCGACGACACGTCTACTGTTCCTAGGGAAGATTCTGGACACAGTCCAGAAAAACGTGTTTCTCCCAGTGGAGAAAACCAGGGAGTTATCCGAGCTAATCGGGATCCTCCTAAAACCAGGAAAAGTGTCAGTGCATCATTGCACAAGAGTCCTGGTAAAAATGGTGGCTTATTACGAAGCAATTCCATTCGGCAGATTTCCCGCAAGAACTCTTCAGTGGGATCTGCTGGACAAATGGTCCGGATCGCATCCTCAGATGCATCAGCGGATAACCCTATATCCAAGGAAAAGGGTGTCTCTCCTGTGGTGATTACAGAGTGCTCATCTTCTAGAGGGCCGCAGATTCGGCATTCAGGATTGGATGCCGGTGACCACGGAGGCCAGCCTGAGAGGCTGGGGAACAGTCACACAGGGAAAAAATTTCCAGGGAAGTGTGATTAAGTCTGGAGAATTCTCTCCGCATAAATAAGCTTAGAGCAAATTTATAATGCTCTAAACTTAGCTAGACCTCTGCTTCAAGGTCAGCCGGTATTGATCCAGTGGGATAACATCACGGCAGTCGCCCACGTAAACAGAAGGGCGGCACAAGAAGCAGGAGGGCAGTGAAAACTGCAAGGATTTTTCGCTAGGCGGAAAATCATGTGATAGCACTGTCAGCAGTGTTCTTTCCGGGAGTGGACGACTGGGAAGCAGACTTCCTCAGCAGGCATGACCTCCACCCGGGAGAGTGGAAACTTCATAGGGAAGTTTTTCAACATGATTGTGGACCGTTGGCAAAGACCAAAGGTGGACATGATGGCGTCCCGCCCGAACAAAAAACGGGACAGGTATTCCGCCAGGTCATGAGACCTTCAGGCGATAGCTGTGGATGTTCTGGTAACACCGTGGGTGTACCAGTCTGTGTATGTGTTCCCTCCTCTGTTTCTCATAACCAGGGTATTGAGAATTATAAGACATAGAGGAGTATGAACTATACTAGTGGCTCCGGATTGGCCAAGAGGGACTTGGTACCCGGAACTTCAAGAAATGCTCACAGAGGACTAAGGGCCTGGGGAGCTGAGAGGGACTTGATTCAGCAAGTACCATGTCTATTCCAAGACTTACCGCGGCTGCGTTTGACGGCATGGCGGTTGAATGCCGGTTCCTGAAGGGAAAAGGCATTCCATAAGAGGTCATACCTACCCTGGTCAAAGCCAGGAAGGAGGTGACCGCACAACGTCATCACCACATGTGGTGAAAATATGTTGCGTGGGTGAGGCCAGGAAGGCTCCACGACGGAAATTCAACTAGGTCGATTTCTACACTTCCTGAAAACAGGAGTGTTTTGGACCTCAAACTGGGGTTCATTAACATTTAAATTTCGGCCCTGTAGATTTTCTTCCAGAAAGAATTGACTTCAGTTCCTGAAGTCCAGATTGTAAAGGATGTATTGCATATACAGCTTTTTTGTGCCCCTAGGGGCACCGTGAGATCTCAACATAGTGTTGGGATTTCTTAAAATCATATTGGTTTGAACCGCTCAAATCTGTGGATTTGAAATATCTCACATGGAAAGTGACCATGCTGTTGACAAATATCTCACATGGGAAGTGACCATGTTGTTAGCCCTGGCCTCGGCCAGGCGATTGTCAGAATGGGCGGCTTTGTCTTACAAAAGCCCATATTAAAATTTTCCATTTGAACAGGACAGAACTGGGACTCGTCTCCAGTTTCTTCATAAAGGGGTGTCAGCGTTTTCACCTGAAACAACCTCTTGTGGTGCCTGCGGCTACTAGGGACTTGGAGGACTCCAAGTTACTAGACGTGGTCAGGGCCCTAAAAATATATATATATATATATATATATATATATATAGTTAGGACGGCTGGAGTCAGAAAGTCTGACTTGCTGTTTATACTGTATACACCCAACAAGCTGGGTGCTCATGCTTCTAAGCAGTCTATTGCACGCTGGATTTGTAGTACAATTCAGCTTGCACATTCTGTGGCAGGCCTGCCACAGACGAAATATGTAGATGCCCATTCCACAAGGAAGGTGGGCTCATCCTGGGCGGCTGCCCGAGGAGTCTCGGCATTACAACTTTGCCGAGCAGCTACGTGGTCAGGGGAGAACACGTTTGTAAAATTTTACAAATTTTGATACTCTGGCTAAGGAGGACCTGGAGTTCTCTCATTCGGTGCTGCAGAGTCATCCGCACTCTCCCGCCCGTTTGGGAGCTTTGGTATAATCCCCATGGTCCTGACGGAGTCCCCAGCATCCACTAGGACGTTAGAGAAAATAAGAATTTACTTACCGATAATTCTATTTCTCGTAGTCCGTAGTGGATGCTGGGCGCCCATCCCAAGTGCGGATTGTCTGCAATGCTTGTACATAGTTATTGTTACAAAAATCGGGTTATTACTATTGTTGTGAGCCATCTTTTCGGAGGCTACTTCGTTTTGTTATCATACTGTTAACTGGGTTCAGATCACAAGTTGTACGGTGTGATTGGTGTGGCTGGTATGAGTCTTACCCGGGATTCAAGATCCTTCCTTATTGTGTACGCTCGTCCGGGCACAGTACCTAACTGAGGCTTGGAGGAGGGTCATGGGGGGAGGAGCCAGTACACACCATGTGACCTAAAAAGCTTTTTAGATGTGCCCTGTCTCCTGCGGAGCCCGCTATTCCCCATGGTCCTGACGGAGTCCCCAGCATCCACTACGGACTACGAGAAATAGAATTATCGGTAAGTAAATTCTTATTATATATATATATATATATAAAGTCCAGAAATGAAGCGCACACACTTAAATAGAAATAGAAGGGTGCCGTGTCGATTCTTAATAATACAATTGTTCCCAATGTTTTACCCAAGGGGATTAGACAAGAGGAGACCAGCACACCACCAAATGAAAAAATATGAAAACATTTATTGAGTAAATAGCATTATCAGGCCTTTTGAAAAAAGATTCTTAGTACTCATCATAAGTCACTGAGCAGTATTCATAGGGATGGCTGTTCTGTACTATGAATACTGCTCAGTGACTTATGATGAGTACTAAGAATCTTTTTTCAAAAGGCCTGATAATGCTATTTACTCATTAAATGTTTTCATATTTTTTCATTTGGTGGTGTGCTGGTCTCCTCTTATATATATATATATATATATATATATATATATATATATATATATATATATATAGTTGCCTTGCGACACTTGGCTTCCCGCATTTGTCCCGGCGTATGTCTGACATTTTGCACACTATTGTGCTGTCCCCATTGTGCCTCTGATTTCCAGGTGGACAGAATCATATATGTTTTGATACAATAAATCCTCTAATTCCCTCTTCTTTCAGATGGCGCGAGAGCCCTTTTACAGCGCCTACCTTCATTTCCGAAGGGTCATGTGTGTTTCAGAGGTTAATTGATTTCCAGAGCTTTAATTAACAGATTTCAGTTTTGCCCTAATAAGAAAGATTCCTGGGTGACATGTGTAAATTGTGATGTGACAAGTGTTGGTCCTGATAAGGCAGACGGCGGTGCCTGAGTGTGTGGAACAGTGGAGAGTGCGCGCTAATAATTATTTATGAGGAAGGGTGATCCTTTTACCCTCTCAGAGGCAATGGTTATCAGACTGCAGGAATGCCAGTCTTGAATATCCAGCATCAAGTCATTGGGGTGCCCCACCTGGCAGCGCTACAGTACCTACAGGCTCATGCTCTATATACAGTATGCAGTGTAGGGGACAAGTACAATAAGAATGTCTTTAGTTGCCAGTAACATATATCCAAGCGCCTTACAAAGCTGCAGTGATCTGTGTGTGGTGAATGTAAGCAGAGACATCGAGTCATCAATTCATCACCTATTGCCGGATGTTTTTTTGGCGATGGGGCATATTCTAGATTTGTTTATTGGCAAAAGGGTTACCAGTAGTGATGAGCGGGTTCGGTTCCTCGGAATCCGAACCCCCCCGAACTTCACCCATTTTACACGGGTCCGAGGCAGACTCGGATCCTCCTGCCTTGCTCTGTTAACCCGAGCGCGCCCGAACGTCATCATCCCGCTGTCGGATTCTCGCGAGATTCGTATTCTATATAAGGAGCCGCGCGTCGCCGCCATTTTTCACTCGTGCATTGGAGATGATAGTGAGAGGACGTGGCTGTAGTTCTCTCAGTTTCTGCGTTCAGTGTGCTGCAAATATCTGTGCTCAGTGTGCTGCAAATATCTACGTTCTCTGCCTGAAAAACGCTCCATATCTGTGCTCAGTGTGCTGCAAATATCTGTGCTCAGTGTGCTTTATTGTGGGGACTGGGGACCACCAGTATTATATAGTAGGAGGACAGTGTAGAGTTTTGCTGACCAGTGACCACCAGTATTATACGTTCTCTACCTGAAAAACGCTCCATATCTGTGCTGCATTGTAGTATATAGTAGGAGGACAGTGCATAATTTTGCTGACCAGTGACCACCAATATATTATATATAGCAGTACGGTACAGTAGATCACTGCTCTACCTGTGGTGCATTTCAGTTTTTGTGCACAGTATATATATAGTAGTAGGACAGTGCATAATTTTGCTGACCACCAGTATACAATATATAGCAGTACGGTACAGTAGGCCACTGCTCTACATACCTTTGTGTCGTCAAGTATACTATCCATCCATACCTGTGGTGCATTTAAGTTTTTGTGCGCAGTATATATATAGTAGTAAGACAGTGCATAATTTTGCTGACCATCAGTATATAATATATAGCAGTACGGTACAGTAGGCCACTGTTCTACCTACCTCTGTGTCGTCAAGTATACTATCCATCCATACCTGTGGTGCATTTAAGTTGTGCGCAGTATATATAGTAGTAGGCCATTGCTATTGATATGTTACTGGCATATAATTCCACACATTAAAAAATGGAGAACAAAAATGTGGAGGGTAAAATAGGGAAAGATCAAGATCTACTTCTACCTCGTGCTGAAGCTGCTGCCACTAGTCATGGCCGAGACGATGAAATGCCATCAACGTCGTCTGCCAAGGCCGATGCCCAATGTCATAGTAGAGAGCATGTAAAATCCAAAAAACAAAAGTTCAGTAAAATGACCCAAAAATCAAAATTAAAAGCGTCTGATGAGAAGCGTAAACTTGCCAATATGCCATTTACGACACGGAGTGACAAGGAACGGCTGAGGCCCTGGCCTATGTTCATGGCTAGTGGTTCAGATTCACATGAGAATGGAAGCACTCATCCTCTCGCTAGAAAACTGCAGTGCCACTCCTAGATGGGCCAGGTGTTTGTGTCGGCCACTTGGGTCGCTTAGCTTAGTCACACAGCGACCTTGGTGCACCTCTTTTTTTCTTTGCATCATGTGCTGTTTGGGGACTATTTTTTTTAAGTGCCATCCTGTCTGACACTGCAGTGCCACTCCTAGATGGGCCAGGTGTTTGTGTCGGCCACTTGGGTCGCTTAGCTTAGTCACACTGCTACCTCATTGCGCCTCTTTTTTTCTTTGCATCATGTGCTGTTTGGGGACTATTTTTTGAAGTGCCATCCTGTCTGACACTGCAGTGCCACTCCTAGATGGGCCAGGTGTTTGTGTCGGCCACTTGTGTCGCTTAGCTTAGCCATCCAGCGACCTTGGTGCACCTCTTTTTTTCTTTGCATCATGTGCTGTTTGGGGACTATTTTTTGAAGCGCCATCCTGTCTGACACTGCAGTGCCACTCCTAGATGGGCCAGGTGTTTGTGTCGGCCACTTGGGTCGCTTAGCTTAGTCACACAGCGACCTTGGTGCACCTCTTTTTTTCTTTGCATCATGTGCTGTTTGGGGACTATTTTTTTGAAGTGCCATCCTGTCTGACACTGCAGTGCCACTCCTAGATGGGCCAGTTGTTTGTGTCGGCCACTTGGGTCGCTTAGCTTAGTCATCCAGCGACCTCGGTGCAAATTTTAGGACTAAAAATAATATTGTGAGCTGTGAGGTGTTAAGAATAGACTGGAAATGAGTGGAAATTATGGTTATTGAGGTTAATAATACTATGGGATCAAAATGACCCCCAAATTCTATGATTTAAGCTGTTTTTGAGGGGTTTTTGTAAAAAAACACCCGAATCCAAAAAAAATTCAAGGAGGTTTTGCCAAAACACGTCCGAATCCAAAACACGGCCACGGAACCGAATCCAAAACCAAAACACAAAACCCGAAAAATGGCCGGTGCACATCACTAGTTACCAGTCGGTAGTGAGATACAGTTTGGCCAGTCAGTATACAGTGTATGGCGGTCAGTTGGATTGTGTGTTCCTCTATACTATATACACTATAATGACCAGCCAGTAAATATGGCAGTTAGTTAGAGTCTGTGCTCCTCATAGCTATGTATACAGTATCATGGCCAGTTAGTATATACGGCAGTTAGTTGGAGTCAGTGCGCCTCCTGACTATATACAGTATCAGTATCAGTACATATGGCGGGCAGTTGGAGTTGTGTCACTCCGGACTATGGGGGTCATTCCGAGTTGATCGCTAGTTGCCGTTGTTCGCAGCGCAGCAGTCAGGCTAAAACTCTGCACTTCTGCACATGCGTATGGCGCGCAGTGCGCATGCGCAACGTACTTTCACAAAAGCCGATGCAGTTTCACACAAGGTCTAGCAACGCTTTTCAGTTGCACTGATGACCGCTGAGTGATTGACAGGAAGTGGGTGTTTCTGGGAGGTAACTGACCGTTTTCAGGGAGTGTGCTGAAAAAAGCAGGCGTGCCAGATACAAACGCAGGCGTGCCTGGGGAAACGCAGGAGTGGCTGGCTGAACGCAGGGCGTGTTTGTGACGTCAAAACAGGAACTAAACAGCCTGAAGTGATCGCAATCTAGGAGCAGGTCTGGAGCTGCTCAGGAACTGCACAATCTTTTTTTGGAGCAGTTCTGTGATCCTTTCAGTCGCACTTCTGCTAAGCTAAGATACATCCCAGAGGGCGGCGGCCTAGCGTGTGCACTGCTGCTAAAAGCAGCTAGCGAGCGATTGGAATGAGGGCCTATGTGCAGTATCATGGCCAGTCAACATATATATGGCTGTCATTTAGATTGTGTGTTCTCCGGACTATGGGCCTTATTCAGGTTTGTTAGCAAACCAAAAAAGCACACTAATGGGCAAAACCATGTGCACTGCAGGTGGGGCAGATGTAACACGTGCAGAGAGAGTTAGATTTGGGCGGGGTGTGTTCAAACTGAAATCTAAATTGCAGTGTAAAAATAAAGCGGCCAGTATTTACCCTGCACAGAAACAAAATAACCCACCCAAATCTAACTCTCTCTGCACGTTACATCTGCCCCACCTGCAGTGCACGTTGTTTTGCCCATAAGTGTGCTTTTTTTTGTTTGCTAACAAACCTGAATAACCCCCTATGTACAGTATCATTGCTAGTCAGTATATGTCAGTTTGCCGGTTGTCAGGTTCTGAGTTTGTAACGTACCCAAAGCTGGGGCCCAGGGCAGAACTGACTGTTACTAGAATAACTAAAACAAGGCGGTTGGATGATACTTCTCCTCATTAGGTTAAACCAATATGGAATGTAGGAGAGTAAGGGGGTCATTTACTAAGCAGTGATGAGTGGAGAAGTGAGCCAGTGGAGAAGTTGCCCATGGCAACCAATCAGCACTGAAGTAACATCTATAATTTGCATACTATAAAATTATACAGAACTGCTGATTGGTTGATGGGGCAACTTCTCCACTGGCTCACTTCTCCGCTCTTATCACTGCTTAGTAAATGTCCCCATAAATCCAGGTAAATACAATATGCTACCTGGCTGTGGTAGAAATACTTAAAGCCGAGTACAATGGAGTGCTTAAATAAGTACTGGGTGGATCAGTCTGTGAACGTACTATTCAGGGCCGGTACCGGGGCTTCTGGCGCCCTGGGCGGCATTAGGGGGCGCGGCTTCATACCGGGGGCGTGGTCAGTTACGCCCCCTGTACTGTTGTAGGATGTGCGGTGCGCGATGACGTCATCGCGCAGCGCACAGCAAAGGTCCTCTCCACGAAGGTAAACTAGACGCTAAGTGTCTAGTTCCCTTCGTGGAGAGGACCTTTGCTGTGCGGTGCGCGATGACGTCAGTTATGCCCCCTGTACTGTTGTAGGATGTGCGGTGCGCGATGACGTCATCACGCAGCGCACAGCAAAGGTCCTCTCCACGAAGGTAAACTAAGCGTCTAGTTCCCTTCGTGGAGAGGACCTTTGCTGTGCGGTGCGCGATGACGTCATCGTGCACTGCACATCATTACAGTGAAGGTCCTCTCCAGGAAGGGAAATTAGACGTGTAGCGTCTAGTTCCCCTTCACAGCGGGCAGCCCACGAAGGGAAACTAGACGCGTAGCGTCTAGTTTCCCTTCACAACGGACAGCGGGCCGCGGCAGCGGGGGGCACCACAGCAGCAGCGGATCTTGCCATGGTGTGGCGCCCTCCGGATGGCGCCGGCGCCCTCCAGATGGCGGCGGCGCCCTCCAGAAGGCGGCGCCCTGGGCAAAAGTCCTGCTTGCCCGTGGCAAGATCCGCTACTAGTACTATTACATGTGTATCTGCAGTGGCAGATGAATAACTTGGACAGTCAGTAGCAACTCAGAAGACAGGTGGTATGTAGTGAGGAGACTGCATGCAGGAGGCTTGAAGACAGACTGGAAAAAGCACAGGTATAGCTGCAGGGTGCAGACAGCACACTGGTGTTGATGGAAACACGGATTACAGCAGCAGTAGATGGTAACTTCCAGCTGCAGGATGTAGAGCACTGAGACTGGCCGAACCAACAGGAATGGGAGCACTCAGGTATATTAATGAAAGTAACTATTACAGAGGATGGAGCTCAGGAACTGGGAACCACTTCTGCCACAGGGAATCACGAGTCCTATGAGACTTATTGTACTGGCAAGCTACAGGTGGCAAGAAGCAATTTAAATAGGAAACTCTAGCAGTGGATTGGATGTGATAGTCATGTGCAGCATAGGAATGCTGCGGATGGCTGGGAGCGCTCAGCTGACTTTAGGCAAGATGGTGGCACCCTTGCTGCACTGGACCATTGCTACAGGATAACTTGATGTGACTGGCCAGCTGACATGCTAAAGACAGTGAATTGGAAGCGCTGGGCAGGGTAAGCGAGTTTAGGTTCTCACTGTGTGACACCGGTCAGCCAGAGCCTGTGCTCCTCATGACTTTAAATAGTATCATGGCAAGCAAATGTGTAAGGCGGTCAGCCCGAGTCTGTATTCCTCACAACTTTGTACAGTATTATGGCCCGTGTCCTTACGGATCAGCCGCAGTTCATGCTCCTAATGACTATACAGTGTCATGGTTTGCTAAATCTATGGAGCATTTCCAAACCTGTTCTTGATTGTAAAGAAACAGAACACAATGAAATGCCACTTTAAGTTTTATGAAAATGAGATATATTGAGAGAAATCGTAGGTCTTACAGCAGGGCCGGACTGGCCATCTGGCACTTCTGGCAAATGCCAGAAGGGCCGATGGCCACGTGGGCCGGTCCAGCGGTCACTGAGACGCGCTGCCGCTCAGTCCGGCGGCAGCGCGTCTCACCTGTCAGGATTGGAGAGCTGTGAGGGACGGGGGTGAGAGCGCCGGGCGCCCGCCAGCACGGCTGTGTCTGGCGCGGCGCGTATAGCGGACTTCAAAGCAGCCGCCGGTTCGTGAGCTCGCGGACCGGCAGCCAATCAGAAGCCGCCGGTCCGCGAGCTCTGATTGGCTCACGAACCGGCGGCTGGTTTGAACGCTATACGCTGCCGCGCCAGACACAGCCGTGCTGGCGGGCGCCCGGCACTCTCACCCCCGTCCCTCACAGCCCGGAGGAGGAGGAGCAGCAGCAGCAGCAGTGCAGCGGCGGTAAGCAGCTGCAGCACTGGCTGCTGTGGGGGCAATTGTATACCTGGCACTGTGGGGGCAATTGGCTGGCACTGTGGGGCATTTGTATACCTGGCACTGTGGGGCATTTGTATACCTGGCACTGTGGGGGCAATTGTTTACCTGGCACTGTGGGGGCATCTGTATACATGGCACTGTGGGGGCATCTGTATACATGGCACTGTGGGGGCATCTGTATACCTTGCACTGTGGGGGCATCTGTATACCTGGCACTGTGGGGGCATTTGTATACCTGGCACTGTGGGGGCATTTGTGAATCTGGCACTGTGGGGGCATTTGTATACCTGGCACTGTGGGGGCAATTGTTTACCTGTCACTGTGGGGGCAATTGTTTACCTGGCACTGTGGGGGCATTTGTATACCTGGCACTGTGGGGGCATCTGTATACCTGGCACTGTGGGGGCATTTGTATACCTGGCACTGTGGGGGCATTTGTATACCTGGCACTGTGGGGGCATTTGTATACCTGGCACTGCACTATCGGGGGCATATAATGTAAATTTCGGCTCATACCGGGTGCTGTAATGTGAATTTTGGCTCATACTGTGTGGTATAATGTGAAAGGGGCAGCAGTACTAGATAGTATAAGGGGTCCTACTATTGTGGTGCATAATGCGTATAAGGGGTGTATGGTGTGGTAAACTACACTGAAGGCCACGCCACCTTTGAGTGACCACGCCCCCTTTTCCGGAGCGCGCGCGCCTTCGACGCGCGCTTAATTACAAACCTCACATTTCCATACCCCCACTTAAAAATTTCCACTTCAACCACTGGTTGTGTATATTTTAATAGAGAATGATGTACGCCTGTATGTTGTTAGAATATTAATTATATTTGTAAGAACATAGACTAATAAGTGGGAGGAGTCAGGAATAGTAAGGGGAGGAGTCACAGAGGTGGGCCTGTGTGCTTCAAAAATGCCAGGGCCTATTTTTAGTCCCAGTCCGGCTCTGTCTTACAGTGTAAATGCATGTTCTAGCACAACTCTTATGGCAGAATTGTATCTGGGAGGATCAGGGAATAGAACATGTCAGAGACAGTTGATAAATGTGGTGCATGAAGACACCTCTGTAAACTGTGTGTTTCTGCATTGTGTGACAGCGCTGCAGCAGGGGGGGGGGGGGGGGGGGACGCTGTACGTATAAGGTAATTGCCCCTTGCCTCGTATCCCAGTTCTATTACCACCGGGAAGCCAACTGCAAATAGATAGAGACAGCTCTGAAGGGAAAGTGTTAAGCTGCGGCTGCTTTAGTTATTAGAAGCCTTAGCTGGAAGCCGCACACATTGTGAGTCTTGTCACTTACTGCAGGGGAATTAATACTCTACATCTACATCTAGGTGCACAGAATGACTCCGGCAAGAGGCCTATTTCTGTTTTTTGTTTTTACACTCTGCGGAAAGTGAGGGGGCTGGGGGAAGGGGTGGGGCGTCTGATTAGGTTATTACAGCATAGAGAGATCTTGCCACGTGAATTATGAGACAAGGGAAGATGAGTTTCTAATGTTAATGTCAGAAAATTGTGTTTGCAAAGCAAATAGCTGAGAGAGGAGGTTTGGTAAGGGGAGGTAGGGGGTAGTAAAAGCTCAGTTGCTCCAGACATGTAGAACAGGGTTCTAGAACATGATGTGTGTGGGGGGGGGAGCTATGCAGGGGAGAAGTTGGGGGGTTATGGAAGATACCAAGCAAAAACAAAAACCTTTTAATCTGCAACAGACAGGAGGGTAACTGCCGTGGAAAGAGGGCGTCAAGGATGAGATACTGTAGGAGGGGAAGGTCAGCTGCACAGCCTGGAGTACATACATGCCGACATCCTGCCTGCTCTCTCCGAAAGAGAGCAGCCAGGTCGGCTCAGCAGGGGGGCGGGGCAGGGCTGAGACACGCTAGGGGGCGGGGTGGATGCGGAACAGGGGCGGGCGGAGGCAGATCAGGGGTGGGGTTATCTCTGCACATACTTTAA